>NC_091326.1:15791166-15793666 GCF_038502225.1 Cherax quadricarinatus | reverse complement strand
TTGTGGGTAGACAGGAAGAGAAAGGTTGTGGGTAGACAGGAAGAGAAAGGTTGTAGGTAGACAGGAAGAGAAAGGTTGAGGGTAGACTGGAAGAGAAACGTTGTGGGTAAACAGGAAGAGAAACGTTGTGGGTAGACAGGAAGAGAAAGGTTGAGGGTAGACAGGAAGAGAAACGTTGTGGGTAGACAGGAAGAGAAAGGTTGAGGGTAGACAGGAAGAGAAAGGTTGTGGGTAGACAGGAAGAGAAAGGTTGAGGGTAGACAGGAAGAGAAACGTTGTGGGTAGACAGGAAGAGAAACGTTGTGGGTAGACAGGAAGAGAAAGGTTGAGGGTAGACAGGAAGAGAAAGGTTGTGGGTAGACAGGAAGAGAAAGGTTGAGGGTAGACAGGAAGAGAAACGTTGTGGGTAGACAGGAAGAGAAACGTTGTGGGTAGACAGGAGCAGAAACGATGTGGGTAGACAGGCAGAGAAACGTTGTGGGTATACAGGAAAAGAAACGTTGTGGTTAGACAGGAAGAGAAACGTTGTGGGTAAACAGGAAGAGAAAGAATGTGGGTAGACAGGAAGAGGAAGGTTGTGGATAGACAGGAAGAGAAACGTTGTGGGTAGACAGGAAGAGAAAGAATGTGAGTAGACAGGAAGAGGAAGGTTGTGGGTGGACAGGAAGAGAAAGGATGTAGGTAGACAGGAAGAGGAAGGTTGTGGGTAGACAGAAAGAGACAGTTGAGGAAGGTTATGGGTCGACATGCTGTCTACTGTTCTAGAGGCTGAACTTACTCCTCTAAATACGTACTGTGAACTAACGATATTCTAACCTAACCTAACCTAACGTAAATAGCTGGTTGCTACCACACTCAGCTCACACAGTGAGATCCATGGTTTGTTCCCCGGTACGGGTAAAAACACGGGTGAGTTTCCTTAAGACATCTGTTGTCCCTATTCACCTAGAAGTTCATAGGCACATGAGTGTTAGCCGACTGGTGTGGGTTGCATCCTGGGGACAAATTTAAAGGAATTTGCCGTAAATGTTCTGCATAGCAAATTGCTTTGTATTATTCTTATTATTATTATTCTGATTATTATTCTGATTATTATTCTGATTATTATTATTATTATTATTATTATTATTATTATTATTATTATTATTATTATTATTATTATTATTATTATTATTATTATTATTATTAATATTATTATTATCATCATCATCATCATTATTATTATTAACGCT
This sequence comes from Cherax quadricarinatus, assembly GCF_038502225.1. Classification (NCBI taxonomy): domain Eukaryota; kingdom Metazoa; phylum Arthropoda; class Malacostraca; order Decapoda; family Parastacidae; genus Cherax; species Cherax quadricarinatus. Next base: position 15,792,434 of record NC_091326.1, on the reverse strand, counting down.
GGTAAAGAATTCATAAGAAAATATTGCGCGATTTTTTTTACGATGATGTTATAGGGAGTTAACAGTTATTTATGTCTGGAGACACAGTTATGTCTGGAGACACAGTTATGTCTGGAGACACAGTTATGTCTGGAGACACAGTTATGTCTGGAGACACAGTTATGTCTGGAGACACAGTTATATCTGGAGACACAGTTATGTCTGGAGACACAGTTATGTCTGGAGACACAGTTATACCTGGAGACACAGTTATGTCTGGAGACACAGTTGTATCTGGAGACACAGTTATGTCTGGAGACACAGTTGTATCTGGAGACACAGTTATGTCTGGAGACACAGTTAGTCTCTTGTATTTGTGAGTTATATGTGACTTGGAATTTCTGTTTACATGAATACAACTCTAAGTATACACACATGTACCTAATATGCATTAATACGATATTTGATAATTCGCAAATTACATTTCCTTCCTTTCTGTCTGATTCCATCCCCAACTCATTCCTTCCCCCACCCATTCCTTCCCCCACCCATTCCTTCCACCACCCATTCCTTTCCCCACCCATTCCTTCCCTATATTCATACTGTGTCACACATTCTGTATAAACAGAGAAATATGTAATTGTTTGTAGCGGTGTGTGTGTGTGTGTGTGTGTGTGTGTGTGTGTGTGTGTGTGTGTGTGTGTGTGTGTGTGTGTGTGTGTGTGTTGACGCTAGCAAGCCACATGCAGCGGCCTGTGGTATGTGTTTACAAGCGAACAGGTGTTCGAGTCCATCCATGTGTTAGTGGCAGAGACTATTGAACAGGTGGGCGACCAGGTGAGTGTCTGGGAAATGGGAAAGGGATGGGGGGGTGACAATCCATGTACGCAACTGTGTGTGTTTCTTTGATGTGTACATGGGTTAGTGTGCACATGATTAATGTTGACATAGTCTGTAAGGGCGACTACCCACATGAGTGGTGCTGCGTCGGGAGGATGGGAGAGTCAAGTATATTTGACATAAAGACGCAGAAGGGTAGCATTAATTCCTAGGATCAAGAGCCTTTCTCCATCATCAAGACTCCCTTCTTGAAGGGACGAAGAAAGAGGGAAAAAGGTTGTGCGTGTGGATGTGCACGCACAAGACAGAACACAGACATTATTACAGAACACTCAGAACACCGTCACTGTACCAAAGAATCATCAGCTGGAAGCGTTGCAAATAACGTTCTGCCTAAGAGTACGTTATATATATGGAGAGATGTACACGTCACTGTGTGTACCCTGAGA
>NC_091326.1:15768666-15788666 GCF_038502225.1 Cherax quadricarinatus | reverse complement strand
TTATTATTATTATTATTATTATTATTATTATTATTATTATTATTCGTGCATAGTGTTATACCTTAATGTCACTGAGCGCAAGCGGTGAAGGCTCAATCCTCCGTCTGCTGAGTACAAGACATGTACTCTCTCCCTGAGTGTACTCGTCTCATCACATTGTACACCAGGTTGCGCCGGTATCGTAGAGGTATTTGAAATACCGTTTTTTAATCCCGTGTCCATAAATGGACCGGCTGGATTATCGAGGATTTATTCATTAACTCTTTCGCAGGATTTACAAGGGATTTCTGAGGATTACCCCTGAGTAAAGGGGGATTATACATCATGGGAGTGAGCAATTTCAAGTGCTCATGTGTTTACTGAGGTGCTTCAGATAGTGTTTTGTTTCTCTCTCTCTCTCTCTCTCTCTCTCTCTCTCTCTCTCTCTCTCTCTCTCTCTCTCTCTCTCTCTCTCTCTCTCTCTCTCTCTCTCTCTCTCTCTCTCTCTTTTACTATCTTTACCTCAATTTGTGATAATAGTTAATAGCCCTCCACTGAGAGAGCAGCAGATACTCCTTCTCATTAGATAGCCTCCGTTTGGACTGTAGTCTTCTGCTTTCTGCCTTGTACTCCTATGACAGAGTACATGGCCTCATTCACCTAGCAATGAATATGTACTACCTGGGTATCAGTCTACTGTTGTGGTATTCATGGAAGGCTGAGCTAAGAAGGAAGAATATGAGCGTTCCTTCTCTCTACTAAAAGTTCACTGGGAATTTTCTCTCTTTGTTTATTTTGTGAGTAGTGCTGAAACATGCGAGTTATTTCAGTTACTCTGGCACACACACACACACACACACACACACACACACGAGAGGACAAAAAAGCGAAAGGAGCTAGGAAAGGAGACAAGGACGGAACCAGCAGAGGTCAATCAGAGCAGGACAGAGCAGCAAGGGCAAGCACACACACAACTATCCTCAGAACCCCACAACCTATCACACCATCCCAACACAAATTACAATCCATACTCACAGCCTCCACCCAACACCCAACTATAGAATCCCACAGTATGCTACCAGGTCTCCCAGCCTCACAGGCCCCCCAAACCACAGTGTTGGAGAGGAAACTGAAGGTATGGTACACAAACACTGATAGAATAACAAATAAGTGGGAGGAGTGGCAAGAAAGAGTAAAAGAGGCATCACCGGACATCATAGCTCTCACAGAAATCAAGCTTACAGGTATGATAACAGATGCCATCTTTCCAACGGGATACCAGATCCTGAGGAAAGACAGAGGGAACAGGGGGGTGGAGGAGTGGCACTGCTGATCAAAAACCGATGGAATTTTGATGAGTTGGAGAGAGGAGACAGCGGAGAAGCAAGCGATTACATAGCGGGAACGCTTCACTCTGGAGGTCCCAAAGTGGTAACTGAAGTGATGTATAACCCACCACAGAACAGCAGGAGGCCAAGGCAAGAGTATGATGAGAGCAATAGAGCGATGGTTGACACACTGGCTGCAGTGACCAGAAGAGCTCATGCATGCAGGGCAAAGCTCCTGATCATGGGTGACTTTAACTACAAGGAAATCGATTGGGAGAACTTGGAGCCACATGGGGGCCAAGATACATGGAGGGCTAAGATGATGGAGGTGGTACTGGAAAACTTCATATACCAACATGTAAAGGACACTACAAGAGAGAGAGGAGAGGATGAACCAGCAAGACTGGACCTAGTATTTACCTTGAGTAGTGCAGATATTGAGGACATCACATATGAAAGACCCCTTGGGGCCAGCGATCATGTGGTTTTAAGCTTCGAATACACAGTAGAGCTACAAGTGGAGGGGGAAGCAGGAAGGCCAGGGCGAATGAAGCCAAACTACAGGAAAGGGGACTACACGGGAATGAGGAACTTCCTGAACGGGTTTCAGTGGGACAGAGAACTGGCAGGGAAGACAGTTAATGAAATCATGGAATATGTAACAACAATATGCAAGGAGGCTGAGGAGAGGTTTGTACCCAAGGGTAACAGGAATAATGAAAAAGCCAGGATGAGCCCATGGTTCACCCAAAGGTGCAGGGAGACAAAAACCAAGTGTGCTAGGGAATGGAAGAAATATAGAAGGCAAAGGACTCAGGAGAATAAGGAGAGCAGTCATAGAGCCAGAAATGAATATGCACAGATAAGAAGGGAGACCCAACGACAATATGAAAACGACATAGCAGCGAAAGCCAAATCTGACCCAAAGCTGTTATACAGACACATCAGGAGGAAAACAACAGTCAAGGACCAGATAATCAGGCTAAGGAAGGAAGTAGGAGAGACAAAAATAAATGACCGTGAAGTATGTGAGTAACTCAACAAGAGATTCAAAGAAGTGTTCACAGAGGAGACAGAAGGGGCTCCAGAAAGACGGAGAGGTGGGGTACACCACCAAGTGCTGGACACAGTACACACAACCGAGGAAGAAGTGAAGAGGCTTCTGAGTGAGCTAGATACCTCAAAGGTAATGGGGCCGGATAACATCTCTCCATGGGTCCTGAGAGAGGGAGCAGAGGCGCTATGTGCACCTCTAACAACAATATTCAATACATCTATCGAAACAGGGAGATTGCCTGAGTCATGGAAGACAGCAAATGTAGTCCCAATCTTTAAAAAAGGAGACAGACATGAAGCACTAAACTACAGACCAGTGTCACTGACGTGTATAGTATGCAAAGTCATGGAGAAGATTATCAGGATAAGAGTGGTGGAACACCTAGAAAGGAATGATCTCATCAACAGCAGCCAACATGGTTTCAGGGACGGGAAATCCTGTGTCACAAACCTACTGGAGTTCTATGACAGGGTGACAGCAGTAAGACAAGAGAGAGAGGGGTGGGTGGATTGCATTTTCTTGGACTGCAAGAAGGCCTTTGACACAGTTCCACACAAGAGATTGGTGCAAAAACTGGAGGACCAAGCAGGGATAACAGGGAAGGCACTACAATGGATCAGGGAATACTTGTCAGGAAGACAGCAGCGAGTCATGGTACGTGGTGAGGTGTCAGAGTGGGCGCCTGTGACCAGCGGGGTCCCACAGGGGTCAGTCCTAGGACCAGTGCTGTTTCTGGTATTTGTGAACGAAATGACGGAAGGAATAGACTCTGAGGTGTCCCTGTTTGCAGATGACGTGAAGTTGATGAGAAGAATTCATTCGATTGAAGACCAGGCAGAACTACAAAGGGATCTGGACAGGCTGCAGACCTGGTCCAGCAATTGGCTCCTGGAGTTCAATCTCACCAAGTGCAAAGTCATGAAGATTAGGGAAGGGCAAATAAGACCGCAGACGGAGTACAGTCTAGGGGGCCAGAGACTACAAACCTCACTCAAGGAAAAAGATCTTGGGGTGAGTATAACACCAGGCACATCTCCTGAAGCGCACATCAACCAAATAACTGCTGCAGTACATGGGCGCCTAGCAAACCTCAGAACAGCATTCCGACATCTTAATAAGGAATCGTTCAGGACCCTGTACACCGTGTACGTTAGGCCCATATTGGAGTATGCGGCACCAGTTTGGAACCCACACCTAGCCAAGCACGTAAAGAAACTAGAGAAAGTGCAAAGGTTTGCAACAAGACTAGTCCCAGAGCTAAGAGGTATGTCCTACGAGGAGAGGTTAAGGGAAATCAACCTGACGACACTGGAGGACAGGAGAGATAGGGGGGACATGATAACGACATACAAAATACTGAGAGGAATTGACAAGGTGGACAAAGACAGGATGTTCCAGAGATTGGACACAGCAACAAGAGGACACAGTTGGAAGTTGAAGACACAGATGAATCACAGGGATGTTAGGAAGTATTTCTTCAGCCACAGAGTAGTCAGTAAGTGGAATAGTTTGGGAAGCGATGTAGTGGAGGCAGGATCCATACATAGCTTTAAGCAGAGGTATGATAAAGCTCACGGTTCAGGGAGAGTGACCTAGTAGCGATCAGTGAAGAGGCGAGGCCAGGAGCTGCGACTCGATCCCTGCAAACACAGATCGACCACAAATAGGTGGGTACAGCCAGAAATATATTATTAAGTGAAGAAGAACTTTTCACAAAGGAACAGCGTATAATAGAGAGTCACAACCAAATATCGTATTCAAATTTGTAAAAAAAAATGTAAATTAAATCTGAAAGACAAAATACAACAAATCGATGCTGGTGGCGAATGTTTTGTGAATGAGACGAGGTAATGAGTGAGAGATAGTAAATATAAATACAGTAGAGATAAGAGACTTTTCATAAAGTGTTCTTGAGATCCCTCGAGATCCCCACTACTAAATATTCTTACGAAATGAAATAATTTTGCATAATGAAAAGATAAAAATAATTGAACCCTCTGAGATAACACCCTGGGTAATGAAGGAATGTGGCATAAACCTTGGCAGTAGATACCGACAAATTGGTTTAATATGCGGAGCTTGACTTTCTCTGCTCGTTCCCACAGCCATTGTCTTTGGCCTCTCTGTTAATGAGTCTCTGGGTGAAAGTCCTTGTCTCCTCTTGCAGCTAACTGCGACAGTGTTTCTTTCTAGCTGGCATGGTTAGAGATTAGAGTATACCGCCAACAATTATTCAATCTCCCGGCGGCAGGCGCTTGTTTCGCTGCTGCTGCGGCTTTAATTCTTCTAGTGTTGATGTCGCAGTGGACCCTCTCTCTCTTAAATGCTGCAGTGAAGCTTAAGCTCAGTAAATTACATTGGGATGGTAAGTGAGAGCAGTTCTTGCAGGTGGAGGCTTTCCTAGGAATGGAAGGCAAATGACAGAACAGGAGCCTCTCCTAGGAAAAAAAGAAAATACTCTCAAGTGAAAGCATCAGAGGCTCTCCTAGGACACAAAAAAATAGGTTAATAGCAAAGTTGGAGGCTCTCCTAGAAAGAAAAAAAATAGTCGGAAGTGGAGGAAAGCGTATTGGATAGTGGCTTGGTGGAGGCTTTCCTGGAATTAAAGAAAAGGTTTGGTTGGTAAGATTTCGCCGACAACGAATGTATTGTTGTTGGGATGTTTTTTTACTTGTGATTTTATTTTTGTCTCTATGACTTTAGGGGAAAGGAAATATTAATAAGATCTAATAAATAAAATTTCAATATACATTATTACTAAAATTTCCAGTAAACAGTCTTGCGTCGACAGCCGAGAAAATTAAAAATTAATATTGAAGTCAAATTTTGATGAGAATTTATACTATTTTATTTATGCCACTTTATTTATGCTGCTTTATTATTATGATCAAGATATCAGGGATCACTTATTATAGTTTTTCTCAAATTATCAGTTTTATCAGTTTAGTTAAGACTATTTTCATGTGTCACAATTTAACAATCAGCATAATCTCTCACGGAGGACTAATAATGACTCACGTAATCGTTATGACACCATTGCAAAGAAACCACGGTACGGACGGGGATTGAACTCCAAGCCAGCTAACGCTCTGGTCTGAAGTTTTACGACTCACTAGCCGCGAGTTCAATTCCCAAAGTTGAAATCACCTTGACATTATTAAGTTACCTTATGCCTATAACATTAACTTGATTCGTAATAGGTGATATGATTCGAATATTAGTTGAAACTTTGTACGTTAACCGTGATATTAACGAGCGAGGCGCTCTCCAAGTTAACTTAAAAACTTTGGGTTTAATTAAAAGTTTGTGTGAGGATGTTTATGCCTTGTTCTGTGTGTGTCTGAGGACGGCGTAAGAGCTTCAGCTCCAGCTCTTGGTCTAGCGTTTTGATTTATCTGGTGTGGTTACTGACGACCGTGTTGTGCTTGCCACAGCTGATTGGTCACGTCTGACTTACACGCTATGTCAGTCGTTCTTCTTATTTCCCTGAAGAAGATATCAGGAGAATAGTGGAGCACTAACAGGGAAGTGTTTCTTAAACAATAACCAGGTTGGGTTTAAATATGGCAATTCTTCTCACAAATCTACTTTAATGCTATGACAAAGTACCGGAAGCGAGACAGGAAAGAGAAAGATGGATGGACTGCATATTATTGGACTACAAGAAGGCATTTGATGATTTCTCACAGAAGTCTAGGACAAAAATCTTTAAAAGCGGGCGGGAATAACGTGGAAATGATCTGTGGTGGAAAGATGACAGAGTGGTTGTACCAGAAAAGGTGTCAAATATAGAAAAAAGGGGGGAGGTACTGCAAGGGTCGTCAGTAGTAGAGCCAGTATTTTTTTCTGGTATATGTGAATGACATACCACAAGATATACTCAGATGCATCCTCATTTCCATATGTTGTAAAATTAATGAAGAGAATAACTGATGAGAACAGGGAAGGGCTACAGATGGACCCGGACAAACTGCAACATTGGTCAGACAAGTGGCTACTGGAATTCAACTCCGGCAAATGTAAGGTTATGGAAAGTAGAGAAGACATAAAGAGGTTGGAAACTGAGTATGAACTTGGGACATAGAAATTGCAAACCCTCTGATGGAGAAGGACCTTGAGATGATCATAGTGCCAAACATATCGTCTGAGTTGTATATCAACTTAATAATCTTAGCAATCAATGCTTGTCTGGCAAATCTAAGACCAGCTTTCAGAAATTTAACACAATCATTCTTGGCTCTATAAGACACATATCAGGCCTATCTTCGAGTACGCAGTATCAACATGGAACCCACACCTGTGATAAAGCATGCTAAAAAACTAGAGAAAGTGCAGAAGTTTACAACGAGACTAGTCGTAGATGTAAGGGGAAGGAGAGGGGTAAGGAAGTGGTTTGGATGAAGAAGATATGAGAACCATGGAAGACATGAAACAACATACAAAATTCTCTAGACCTTTTATGGTGGACAGGGATAGACTGCTTGAGAGACGGGAAACAGGTACACGAGGGTATATTTGGAAGTTAAAGACAAATGAGTTATAGGTATGTCGAGAAATATTTCATCAGCTACAGGGCGATGAAGAAATGGAATAACCTGGACGAAGAAGTAACGGAGGTAAACTTCATACATACGTTTAATATCAATGGACCACGCAGAAACAGACGGGTATATACACAGAAAGATCGCAGTCAGCAGGATTCGAACCCGCTACAAGAAGACTGGCAAGGTCTGTATACATGGCAAAGTATACCTATATACCTGGCAAGGTCTGTATACTTTGCACATGTACTTCTACAAGTAAAGATATTATTATTATTATTATTCCCAAGTGACGCTTTCACTACTCAACCAAAAAAGAGGCATTTGTAGTCATCCTGTAGTGGGCTCAATCCTGCTGACTGAGATCTTTCTCCACATAGATTTAAGAAGAGGTACGACGGCCCAGAAGGCTAAGAGTCCCCAAACCCGGCAAGAGGCAGGGCTGAGACTCGACACCCCCCCCCCGGCAACTACAAACAGGTGTGAGTACAAACGAGTTCATACACAGGCAGAGATAAACTGACTATGGTGTTTACAAGCAGAACGTCCCACCACCCGACACTTGTACCGCACAGTCTTGGTTCTTAATGTATTTCGCTAATCCTCGGGGAACATGCTTTTACCTGAATTAATTATACTTAAAATATGCTCATGCATTAACGACTTTTTGAGGACATGTGAGGAAACTGAATCTTGATGTTAAGAGAGAGAGAGAGAGAGAGAGAGAGAGAGAGAGAGTCAGAGAGAGAGAGAGAAGGAATGGAGGGAGAGAGAGAGGATGTTCTCGTATATACAGTTTAAACTCTAAAATAGGTTGGCAATAAATTCAGATGAAGACTCAAAGGTTACACGAAGCCCCGAATAGATTTCTAATTCGGGCTGAAAATTAACAAATGCAGTTCACTGGTGGAGCAGCGTAGGATTCCAAGTCAGACATATGCAGCTCACTATGGAGGAGCGTAGGATTCTAAGTCAGACACATGCACCTCACTATGGAGGAGCGTAGGGTTCTAAGTCAGACACATGCAGCTCGCTATGGAGGAGCGTAGGGTTCTAAGTCAGACAAATGAAAACACTAATCCCGAATATAAGCCGAACAACACATAAACTAAACAACATTCGGTAGTGATGTCTAAGTGTGAGAAGGATCAGGAGTCGATGTGGGATCTGAGGCCAAGAAAACACTGCGTGATGAACAAAAGAATTCATGAACGTAGTGTTGGTACACAAATAACCCGCACATAAAAGAGAGAAGCTTACGACGACGTTTCGGTCAGACTTGGACCATTGACAAAGTGTGACTTTGTCAGTGGTCCAAGTCGGACCGAAACGTCGTCGTAAGCTTCTCTCTTTTATGTGCGGGTTATTTGTGTATCGTTCCAGTCACGGTATTGTGCCTTGTTTTGTTATTTGTAGCGCTGGTAGTGGAATGATCGCCTAAGTCGTCAGTGGGAATGAAGGGAAGTGAAAGAAGTTGTGTATTAACACCTCTGAGGCCGAAATATACAACTGTATTAGTAATAGAAGTATTTAGATGTATTAGAAATAAAAATACAAATGTTTAGTATTTAGATGTTTTAGTAATAAAATCTCAAATATTTATTTAGTATTTAGATGTATTAGTAATAAGGGAGAAAAATGTTATACTACAGTTTATTTTTGTTGTCAACCTTGATTGTATTATACAGCAAAGATCTCCATTCTTAAGAATAGTTACGAATTTTTGCTTTTAAAATAAGGTCTGCTATTTTAATGCCGGGCATTTGAAAATTTCCTTTCGAACATTGATTTAGATACTCAAAATTTTTAGTGAGGTTCAGCATGGTTATAATTTAGGAGAGGTAGACGAGGGGGGTAATCATGTAAATAGGAATAAAGTTATGAAAAAATGACGTATTCCTGTGGGAACAAATGATGGTTCCCTTGTTCTTGTCTCTGTCTCTTGTTATTCTCCCTCCCGTTCCACTTTCACTTTCTTTGAGTCCCTCTCAACCCTATATTGATTGTTCCTCTCCCTCTTTCCCTCGGTTTTACCACTCCTTCCCTCTTTCTACTCCCCATAATCGTCTCCTTCTACCCACTTCATTCCTTCTTTACTCACCCCATTTTCCCTTTGCTGCTTTTTCCTCCTTTGCTATCTCCTATGTTTCACGAACTATAGTTCTTGTGTTGCAGGCCTGCGGTGCTTGTGTTGCAGGCCTTCAGTGCTTGTGTTGCAGACCTGCAGTGCTTGTGTTGCAGGCCTTCAGTGCTTGTGTTGCAGACCTGCACTGCTTGTGTTGCAGGCCTTCAGTGCTTGTGTTGCAGGCCTTCAGTACTTGTGTTGCAGGCCTGCAGTGCTTGTGTTGCAGGCCTTCAGTGCTTGTGTTGCAGGCCTTCAGTACTTGTGTTGCAGGCCTGCAGTGCTTGTGTTGCAGGCCTTCAGTGCTTGTGTTGCAGACCTGCACTGCTTGTGTTGCAGGCCTTCAGTACTTGTGTTGCAGGCCTGCAGTGCTTGTGTTGCAGGTCTTCAGTACTTGTGTTGCAGGCCTGCAGTGCTTGTGCTGCATACCTGCAGTGATTGTGTTGCAGGCCTGCAGTGCTTGTGTTGCAGGCCTTCAGTACTTGTGTTGCAGGCCTGCAGTGCTTGTGTTGCAGGCCTTCAGTACTTGTGTTGCAGACCTTCAGTACTTGTGTTGCAGGCCTGCAGTGCTTGTGTTGCAGGCCTTCAGTACTTGTGTTGCAGGTCTGTAGTGCTTGTGTTGCAGACCTTCAGTACTTGTGTTGCAGGCCTGCAATGCTTGTGTTGCAGGCCTTCAGTACTTGTGTTGCAGACCTTTAGTACTTGTGTTGCAGACCTTCAGTACTTGTGTTGCAGGCCTGCAGTGCTTGTGTTGCAGGCCTTCAGTACTTGTGTTGCAGGCTTACAGTGCTTGTGTTGCAGACGTTCAGTACTTGTGTTGCAGGCCTGCAATGCTTGTGTTGCAGGCCTTCAGTACTTGTGTTGCAGGCCTGCAATGCTTGTGTTGCAGGCCTTCAGTACTTGTGTTGCAGACCTTCAGTACTTGTGTTGCAGGCCTGCAGTGCTTGTGTTGCAGACCTTCAATACTTGTGTTGCAGGCCTGCAGTGCTTGTGTTGCAGGCCTTCAGTACTTGTGTTGCAGGCTTACAGTGCTTGTGTTGCAGACGTTCAGTACTTGTGTTGCAGGCCTGCAGTGCTTGTGTTGCAGGCCTTCAGTACTTGTGTTGCAGACCTGCAGTGCTTGTGTTGCAAGCCTTCAGTACTTGTGTTGCAGACCTTCAGTACTTGTGTTGCAGGCCTGCAGTGCTTGTGTTGCAGGCCTTTAGTGCTTGTGTTGCAGGCCTTCAGTACTTGTGTTGCAGACCTGCAGTGCTTGTGTTGCAGACCTGCAGTGCTTGTGTTGCAGGCCTTCAGTATTTGTGTTGCAGGCCTGCAGTGCTTGTGTTGCAGGCCTTCAGTACTTGTGTTGCAGACCTGCAGTGCTTGTGTTGCAGGCCTTCAGTACTTGTGTTGCAGGCCTTCAGTACTTGTGTTGCAGGCCTGCAGTGCTTGTGTTGCAGGCCTTCGGTACTTGTGTTGCAGGCCTGCAGTGCTTGTGTTGCAGACCTTCAGTACTTGTGTTGCATGTCTGCAATGCTTGTGTTGCAGACCTTCAGTACTTGTGTTGCAGGCCTGCAGTGCTTGTGTTGCAGGCCTTCAGTACTTGTGTTGCAGGCTTACAGTGCTTGTGTTGCAGACCTTCAGTTCTTGTGTTGCAGGCCTGCAGTGCTTGTGTTGCAGACCTTCAGTACTTGTGTTGCAGACCTGCAGTGCTTGTGTTGCAGGCCTTCAGTACTTGTGTTGCAGACCTGCAGTGCTTGTGTTGCAGACCTGCAGTGCTTGTGTTGCAGACCTGCAGTGCTTGTGTTGCAGACCTGCAGTGCTTGTGTTGCAGACCTGCAGTGCTTGTGTTGCAGACCTGCAGTGCTTGTGTTGCAGACCTGCAGTGCTTGTGTTGCAGACCTGCAGTGCTTGTGTTGCAGGCCTTCAGTACTTGTGTTGCAGGCCTTCAGTACTTGTGTTGCAGGCCTTCAGTACTTGTGTTGCAGGCCTTCAGTACTTGTGTTGCAGACATGCAGTACTTGTGTTGCAGACCTGCAGTACTTGTGTTGCAGACCTGCAGTACTTGTGTTGCAGACCTGCAGTACTTGTGTTGCAGACCTGCAGTACTTGTGTTGCAGACCTGCAGTGCTTGTGTTGCAGACCTGCAGTACTTGTGTTGCAGACCTGCAGTGCTTGTGTTGCAGACCTGCAGTACTTGTGTTGCAGACCTGCAGTGCTTGTGTTGCAGACCTGCAGTACTTGTGTTGCAGACCTGCAGTGCTTGTGTTGCAGACCTGCAGTACTTGTGTTGCAGACCTGCAGTGCTTGTGTTGCAGACCTGCAGTGCTTGTGTTGCAGACCTGCAGTACTTGTGTTGCAGACCTGCAGTACTTGTGTTGCAGACCTGCAGTACTTGTGTTGCAGACCTGCAGTACTTGTGTTGCAGACCTGCAGTACTTGTGTTGCAGACATGCAGTACTTGTGTTGCAGACCTGCAGTGCTTGTGTTGCAGACCTGCAGTACTTGTGTTGCAGACCTGCAGTACTTGTGTTGCAGACCTGCAGTACTTGTGTTGCAGACCTGCAGTACTTGTGTTGCAGACCTGCAGTACTTGTGTTGCAGACATGCAGTACTTGTGTTGCAGACCTGCAGTACTTGTGTTGCAGACCTGCAGTACTTGTGTTGCAGACCTGCAGTGCTTGTGTTGCAGGCCTGCAGTACTTGTGTTGCAGACCTGCAGTACTTGTGTTGCAGACCTGCAGTACTTGTGTTGCAGACCTGCAGTGCTTGTGTTGCAGACCTGCAGTGCTTGTGTTGCAGACCTGCAGTACTTGTGTTGCAGACCTGCAGTGCTTGTGTTGCAGACCTGCAGTGCTTGTGTTGCAGACCTGCAGTACTTGTGTTGCAGACCTGCAGTGGTGGCTTGTGCTTCACAAGCCACCACTAGTAACAAACACTATACCAAACAATAATTAAAGAAATAAGCTACGGAATAATTTGTGTGATTCAACTAAACGTCCAAGTCAACACAAGCAAGTTAAACACTGAACAGTAACAACACTAGAGAAACCAGTGACTGCGTCATCATGAAGAACCATTGCAGGTTGTAATAGGATATGTACCAACTGATGACCTGAATTTAGGTGGAACGGTTGATTGGTTGGCTGTTTGGGTCTAGTACACGAAGGTCTTCAGAGCCTCGCATAACCTGTCCACCATCAACCAAGAATACGTTAATCCCTAAAATTAGAGGGTGAAGTGTGGTAATAATGTTGGTAGAATTACTGACAATATGTCAGGTGCAACTAATGCGACATTTTATTGTGGCAACGTTACGCTCTCCTGCAGAGCGAAACGTTGTATTTACACTGAGATGGAAAAACTAAACACAAATGCAATGTAATGCGATCCTTTATTGAGACCACGTTTCGCCCACACAATGCGCTTTTGTTTGACTTAATAAAGCCCACTGTGTGGGCGAGACGTAATCAATAAAGGATCGCATTTATGTTCGTCTTTCCATCGTATCGATATTTTATACCATTTATTTCCATCGTGTTTACACTGAGCTGCACAAACCTCCCAGCCCATGTATTCCTTTGGGTGGAACGATCAACTAACTCACCCTGTCTCTCATGGGTCAAAATGCTACCGCAAACCTAGCTGCTACTAGACCATCTACGGTTGTATGCAACCAATATATAACATAAGAATGGAGGAACACTGCAGAAGGCCTACAGGCTGATACAAGGCAAGTCATGCTTGCAGAACACAATGGTCGTGCGTTAGCCTTCCCTCACCTCCTGTTTAAGTAAGACACATATGCAACAGTTAGGTATCTTTATTTCGAAACGTTTCGCCTACACAGTAGGCTTCTTCAGTCGAGTACAGAAAAGTTTGTAGATGAATGGTTCAGAGAACCGACATGTTGATAAATTAGACACATGTGCAACTCTTGGGTATCTTTATTGAGGAAACGTTTCCTCAATAAAGATACCCAAGAGTTGCAGTGGCGAAACGTTTCCTCAATAAAGATACCCAAGAGTTGCACATGTGTCTAATTTATCAATCATCGAGTACAGAAAAGTTGATAGAAGCAGAAGATACTTGAAGACGATGTAATCAGTCCATCACCCTTAAAGTTTTGAGGTGGTCAGTCCCTCAGTCTGGAGAAGAGTATTGTTCCATTGTCTGGAATAATATGGAGTTGAAGTGATAGGATGGAGCCTTATATAGCGCCAGGAGGTGAGACGTAGGTCACTAGTAGAGTAAGAATGTAGACATTGAGAGGTCAGGTCCCTCTAAAATCCAGCCATTCTAACTAGTAGAGGTTGTTGAAGTGGTTCCATATTATTCCAGACAATGGAACAATACTCTTCTTCAGACTGAGGGACTGACCACCTCAAAACTTTAAGGGTGATGGACTGATTACATCGTCTTCAAGTCTCTTCTGCTTCTATCAACTTTTCTGTACTCGACTGAAGAAGCCTACTGTGTAGGCGAAACGTTTCGAAATAAAGATACCTAACTGTTGCATATGTGTCTTACCTAAACAACCTGTCGGTATTTTATACCATTTTATTGTTCCCTCACCTCCTGCACCAACATCAATCTTTTTCCATCCACTACCTTGAATTCCACTCTCCTGGCTCATCCGCTCTCACCCACCCCGCTTCCTTCCTCCAGTCCTTCCTTCCTACCCTCTTTCCTTCCTTCCTTCTTTCAGTCCAAGAAATTAGGCGCACCTTCCTCTTTCTTAGATCAAACCGGATTATCACCTTTTCCTCAGACTCTATGTGATTGTTATAATAATAATAATAATAATAATAATAATAATAATAATAATAATAATAATAATAATAATAATAATAATAATAATAATAATAATAATGATAGAAATAATAATAATAATAATAATAATAATAATAATAATAATAATAATAATAATAATAATGATAGAAATAATAATAATAATAATAATAATAATAATAATAATAATAATAATAATAATAATAATATTATTATTATTATTATTATTATCATCATCATCATTATTATTATTATTATTATTATTATTATTATTATTATTATTATTATTATTATTATTATTATTATTATTATAAAAATAATCTGCCTTCACTTCCTAAACCACACTATTTCTACTTCCAGTCCTCTCAAACCCTGCTGACCTTCCATTGTATTCCTCATAACATCCGTCAATATATGCTAAGGATCATAGATACCTTTAGTCCCATAATATAACTATGGGAGGGGCCCCGCTTATACAGCAGGTTAGGCTCCAGGCTACTGCTGTAAAGCCCCGCTTATACAGCAGGTTAGGCTCCGGGCTACTGCTGTAAAGCCCCACTTATACAGCAGGTTAGGCTCCGGGCTACTGCTGTAAAGCCCCGCTTATACAGCAGGTTAGGCTCCGGGCTACTGCTGTAAAGCGAAAATCACTGCAAAGTGGATGATAGCCCTTTTTTCCCTTTCAAATCCATATGTTTACACTATCATATAGTTAGTGAGCAACAGAGTTAGGCCTAAGAAATGCAAATACAGTACACACATTACTTATCTTAAAATATTTTCATACTTAGCTTATAGTGAATGGTAAATATATTTATTGTAGGAAGTCTGAATAAATGAAGAATGGGTGTAATTGAAAACTGCCGTATTAGCGAAACGCTGTAAATCTAAGCGCTGTAAAGCGGGGCCTTCCTGTATCATGTACTGTGCTGACATTGCTGGTGTGAAACGGTAGCCAGGAAGGAAATATTCTTTTCCCCCTTAAAACCCCCGTAAAGTGGGTCACACCACTTAACCTTTCTTATCTCTGTCTTGAGTGGGAGTGAGAGGGAATTAATGTAGCAATGGAGGGGGGACAGGGACAGAAATAAGTATTATTGGGGATTGGTGGGGAGAGGAAGAGTGTGTGGGGTAGTGGGAATAAGAATAAGGAGAGATGATAGAGGGAAAGAACCCCCTTCCTGTCCACCCTTAAGTTTTCTTTTTTCACTCTCTATCTTTCCCCAGACTTTCTCCTGCACTTTCCTGCCATTGCCATGATGGACTATGAAAAATAAAATGGACGCTTACGAAGAACATGATAAGCTGGGAAGCAGCGAGCAGGAAGAAGAAGGAATGGATGAAAGAAAAAATGAATGAAAATAAGAAGAAGAAGAAGGAAAGAAAAAGAAGAAAAAGAGGAGGAAGAAGAAGAAAGAAGGAACGAAAGAAAGGAAAGAAGAAGAAAGAAGAAAGAAAGAAGAAAATGGAAAAGAGAAGGAAGAAGAAAGAAGGAACGAAAGAAAGAATGAAAGAAAGAAAGAAAGAAAGAAAGAAAGAAAGAAAGAAAAAGAAGCAGAAGAATTTAATAAAATCCTTTGATACAGGAAAACAAGAAGCAGGATTTCAACCCCACGTCAATAAAACGCAAAATACAGCCAACGACATTATATTGCGCAGACGTTTCGCTCATCATGGAAATAGATAAATTTCCTGTTGAGTGAAACGTCTCCACAATAAAATCCAAAACACCGGACTGTGTATGTGTATTATTTACACAGTACTGTTATACCCAGCCACTACAGTAGCATGCCTTTCCTGGGTCTGTCGCTCTATACAAGCAGATTCCGTTGATATTACGCCTCCCAGCAGACATAAAGGGGGTTACCATTAGACTCTTGGCTGTCTTCAAAAGGGAGCTGGACAGGCACCTGAAGTCAGTACTTGACCACCCGGTTTGCGTTCGGCCAGCAGTTACACCCTGGTTGATCAGGCTCTGATCGTGTGGAAAAGTACGTCTAAGTAATGATTCTCGCTCTTTCATTGACTCGAACTGTATCGGCTGAAGGTGTGGATGTGAGTGTTGGTGTGGCTGTGAGTGTTGGTGTGGATGTGAGTGTTGGTGTGGCTGTGAGTGTTGGTGTGGATGTGAGTGTTGGTGTGGCTGTGAGTGTTGGTGTGGCTGTGAGTGTTGGTGTGGATGTGAGTGTTGGTGTGGCTGTGAGTGTTGGTGTGGATGTGAGTGTTGGTGTGGCTGTGAGTGTTGGTGTGGATGTGAGTGTTGGTGTGGCTGTGAGTGTTGGTGTGGCTGTGAGTGCTGGTGTGGATGTGAGTGTTGGTGTGGATGTGAGTGTTGGTGTGGATGTGAGTGTTAGTGTGGATGTGAGTGTTGGTGTGGATGTGAGTGTTGGTGTGGATGTGAGTGTTGGTGTGGATGTGAGTGTTGGTGTGGATGTGAGTGTTGGTGTGGATGTGAGTGTTGGTGTGGATGTGAGTGTTGGTGTGGATGTGAGTGTTGGTGTGGATGTGAGTGTTGGTGTGGATGTGAGTGTTGGTGTGGCTGTGAGTGTTGGTGTGGATGTGAGTGTTGGTGTGGCTGTGAGTGTTGGTGTGGCTGTGAGTGTTGGTGTGGATGTGAGTGTTGGTGTGGATGTGAGTGTTGGTGTGGATGTGAGTGTTGGTGTGGCTGTGAGTGTTGGTGTGGCTGTGAGTGTTGGTGTGGATGTGAGTGTTGGTGTGGCTGTGAGTGCTGGTGTGGATGTGAGTGTTGGTGTGGCTGTGAGTGTTGGTGTGGATGTGAGTGTTGGTGTGGCTGTGAGTGCTGGCGTGGATGTGAGTGTTGGTGTGGCTGTGAGTGTTGGTGTGGATGTGAGTGTTGTTGTGGCTACCAGTGTTGGTGTCACTGTCAGTGATGATTTGGCTGTCAGTGTGGTAGGACTGTCATTGTTGGTATGAGTGTCAGTGTTGGTGTGACTGTTATTGTTATCAGGCTTCCTCTGTCAAGAAAAGTGTTCTTATCTCCCTCTTTGTCCGTGTTCTAGGTGTTTGTGATCCTTAGTTCCTTGAATCAGAAATTTGCACTCTTCATAATTCATTTTTTCCGTCTTGGCTACCCTTCTCATTTCACAGAATCTCCCAAACTCTCTACTCCTGGGAACTCTCCTGTCCTCTGCCTTCCCTACATTTCCGGTCTTTCTAATCTCAACAACTCTCTCCGTTCCTTAGACATCAAACTTACTTTCCGCCAGACTAACATTCTTCGCACTAATCTAGTTCATACCTCTCCTCCCTCTACAGATGCTCTTGGTGTCTACTCTATTTCTTGTTCCTCCTGTCCTCTTCAGTACTTTGGAGAAACTGGCCGATCTCTTTCTGACAGACTCAGGGAGCAAAAAAGTAGTGTTAGGCTTGCCGACACTAACAATACTCTTTTCTGTGCTTTCAGAGATCACAGTAATCCTATTGACTGGTCTTCTGCTAAAACTGTCTACCCTACTTCCAACTTTAACAGTCGCCGTCTGGTTGAATCCTCCCCTATATACAACTTTCCTTGTTTGAATCTTAGTCCTGGCTTCGTCTCTGTAGCTGCCTTCCGTGCAGTGCTCCTCTTTCTTAGTATTTGATTGACTCCAATACTACTACGTACTACTACCTCCACTACTACCTCTTTTGCCCCGTCCCTGTCTGCTGGCCTATGTATTTATTTATTTATTTATTTATTTCCAATTTGTGCACACATACAGAGGTACAAAAAAAATACAGATAAGAGCAGTATGCCAAAGCCACTTATACTATGCATAGCATTACGGGCTGGCTTAAAATTAACTTAAGATTAACTAAGCAATGATTATTATTATTATTATTATAATCAAAAAGAAGCGCTAAGCCACAAGGACTATACAGCGCTGCTACTAAGCAATGATGAAATCAGTGATAAAACATTAATGTAAACAGATAACTATAAAGCACAAGTGAGTATTACAAAGACAGGTCATATGGTTGCATTCAGTTAGGTAGTGATTCTGTTAGGTAGTGTATTTAAAAAAAATAAAGTTAGATTGGGTTTTAGGTTTAACATTTATGTGATATAATTGTGAGAAACATTTAAGATATACAATTTATAATGTTCAGTTATTCAGTATTTATTTGGTTTTGGGTGAGTAAGTAATCTTTGAGAAGAGACTTGAATTTATAAACAGGTTGTGTTTCTTTTATATTTACAGGTAATGAATTCCAGATTTTAGGGCCTTTTATGTGCATTGAGTTTTTGCATAGTGTGAGATGGACACGAGGAACATCAAAGAGTGATCTGTGCCTTGTGTTATGGTCATGTGTTCTGTTGAGGTTGGCAAGGAGATGTTTGAGGGGAGGGTTAATATCAGAGTTAAGTGTTCTATGTATGTAATAGGTGCAGTAATAAGTATGGATGTTTTGTATGGTGAGTAGGTTTAGTGTATTGAATATTGGTGGAGTGTGCTGCCTGTAGTGAGAATTTGTTATCATTCTAACTGCAGCCTTTTGTTGGGTAATTAGTGGTCTGAGATGGTTAATTGTTGTTGAGCCCCATGCACAAATTCCATAGGTGAGATAGGGGTAAATAAGAGAGTGATATAGGGCCAGGAGGGCTGACTGTGGAACATAGTACCGTATCTTCGATAGTATGCCTACAGTCTTGGAAATTTTCTTAGAAATTTGATGTATATGTGTATGAAATTTGAGTCTATTATCAAGGTGGATTCCTAAGAATTTTCCCTCTGTTAGTTTTGTGATAGGTGATCCATTTATCATTATGTTAAGAGGGACATCTGTAGCTCTGTTACCAAACTGAATGAAGTAGGTTTTGTCAATGTTTAGTGTAAGTTTGTTAGTCCTCATCCAGGTAGATATTTTCTGTAATTCGGTATTTACAGTATTGGCTAGCGTGACTGGGCTCGGGTGAGAGAAGACGTATGTAGTGTCATCTGCAAATAGTGTGGGTTTGAGTAATTGCGAAGCATTTGGAAGGTCATTTATGTATAGGAGAAAGAGAAGAGGGCCAAGGACACTTCCCTGTGGGACACCAACTGTAATTGGTTGTGCAGAAGAGTTTGCCCCATTTGCGTACACATATTGGCTTCTGTTGCTGAGGTAAGACTTGAGGTAGTTGAGGGAGTGCCCTCTTATACCATAGTGTGACAATTTTACGTGGAGCAAGTCATGGTCAACTGTATCAAAAGCTTTACGTAAGTCAATGAAGATCCCCAGTGGGACTTCTTTTTTCTCTATTGCAGTGTATATATGTTCTAGCATGTGTATAATAGCATCATTAGTATTTTTATTAGGCCTGAATCCAAATTGGCAGGGGTTGAGTATGTTTTGGGAGATAAGGTAGGAGTAGATTCGTTTATGAATTAATTTTTCGAAGATTTTTGAGAGAGGGTGTAAGTTGGATATTGGCCTATAGTTATTCAACTCTGTTTGGTCTCCTCCTTTGTGGATCGGGGTGACCCTTGCTATTTTGAGTACTGTAGGGAAGGTGGAGGATTCAATGGATTTGTTAAAGAGTGTTGCAATGATTGGTGATAGCACTTGTGACACTTTTTTGTATATAAGGGGTGGTAAGGTATTTAAATCTCCTGCCTTGTTTTTTAGTGCGTTGATAATAAGGGAGACTTCGTATGGGTTAGTCGGAGCTAGGAACAGTGTGTTCGGGTAGTTGCCGGTGAGGTAGTCATTTGGTGGGGTATCTGAGCTTGGGATTTTATTGGCAAGGTTTTGTCCTATAGTGGAGAAGAAATCATTGAGTCTGTTTGCTGTTTCTGTTGGTGGGAGTTGGGGTTCATCTGTTTTTGCTAATTTTATTTCGCTATTTCGTGATATCTTTTTTGTTCCCAGAATTTCTGATAGGGTTTTCCAGGTCTTTTTTATATCACCTCGTAAGTTGGATAATCTGTTCTCATAATACAATTTTTTTGCCCTTCTTATCAGGCTGGTTAGGATTGACGAGTAACGTTTTGTTTGGTCTCTGGTTATGTGACCCATTCTGTACTGTTTTTCATATTGGTGTTTTGTATTTATGGATTTGAGAATGCTGGGTGTTAGCCAGGGACTGTTCAGTCTCTTTGCTGTCATCTGTTTAGTTTTTTTAGGGCAGTGCTTGTTATAGAGGTATTGGGTTTTTTTTAGAAAATTATTAATACATTCGTCAATATCTGTATAGGTTTCTAGCTCAGTGTGCCAATCAA
>NC_091326.1:15751166-15763666 GCF_038502225.1 Cherax quadricarinatus | reverse complement strand
TCCTATGTGTGAACTCTCATTATGTGTTAAAGAAAATGCAGATGTATATAGGAATACAATTTAACTTAAAAGAGACTATATTACGCTTTCCGTTGAAGATCTGCTGCTGTGCAGAGAAGTAATGAGCATTGACTTGCTGATTTACATAGATTTACATAGTGATTAGATGTACGAGTCCCGAGGGTTGAGGGAAGAGCGGCGTCATTAAACCTGGTCCAGTAATGAGCCTGGAATAACTGGTGGAGTCTGAGCTGTGAGGTTCACGCCGCTCACTGCTGAGGCTTTCAGTACTGAGGAAAAGATTGTCCGGCTGTGGTACTCTTACCTGATGCAGGAATGTACTCCTTGACGATTTTTTTTTCTTTTTTAAATCACATTTTGGAGATAAAAGGTATAAAATACCAACACGATGGAAAAATAAACTCCTTTATTGGCTACGTTTCGCCCACACAGTGGACTTTATCAAGTCACAAACAGATATACCTGGGCAAGGAATACCTGACTATATACAGGGTGGAGAGTCAAAAGCACACTTGCCCCATGCTCCAAGGGTTTCTGACCTTACTTTGATGAAGCTATAGCAAGAGGGCAGGCCTTCACATTTGCGGGTCTTCTGGGTCTCCCTGTAACTGGCGGCCCCTCTTCAGCTTCAGAGTATGGCAAGTAGGTGTCTGCCAATGTGGGGGCACAGGTGTAATCCCAGGCAATCTGCTTACCATCCTCCAAGGTGACTCCATCAGGAATCTCTTGACTTCCGTCGGACCTCTGTACTTGGGGTTCCCGTTCAACTGGGCAACAGGCTGTGGCGAGGCTTCTCTTTATGATGTCGTTGACCTCCTCATGTCTAGCACACTTCCCTTCTGATGTGTGACACACGTAACCATGAAGTCCGAATTGATCAGCCATCGCCCTGTCGCAAATACACCTATGTTCGGTGAGGATGGGGGCGGCTAGGCGAAGAGCAACACCAATCCGAATGGCCTGTGGGTTGAGTCGAGTGCCCAGGGAGGAATTGGGAACAGCTAAAAGGAAATCTCCTGAGTGTGGTGCCTTCACTGCCAGGAGACGAGCTTTGTTCTTTCCTGAAGCATTGGAGAGCATTGTGTTCGCAACTTTTTCCATGAGAAATTTTTAGAAAGGACTTAATTTTAAATTATATATATATATATATATATATATATATATATATATATATATATATATATATATATATATATATATATATGTCGTGCCGAATAGGCAGAACTTGCGATCTTGGCTTAAATAGCAACGTTCATCTTGCCATATAGGACAAGCGAAAATTTGTGTATGCAATAATTTTGCCAAAATCATTATGAACCTAACGAAAAAAATGTATTTCACTCTGTTTTGTATTAAATTATTGTAAACAAATCTAAAATATATTTAGTTGGGTTAGGCTAAAATAAATTGTCCTTGTTATAATAAGGTTAGGTAAGTTTTCTAAGATTCTTTTGGTGCAAAATTAAAAATTTTTACATTAACATTAATGAAAAAAATATATCTTTAAAAGTATAAGAGAAAATTTTAGAAAGGACTTAATTTTAAATGAGTTCTTGCTAATTGACCAGTTTTACATATTCGGCACGACATATATATATATATATATATATATATATATATATATATATATATATATATATATATATATATATATATATATATATATATATATATACATATATATATATCATTGCTTCACCAGAAACAAGCGGGTATATACAGAGAAAGATCGCAGTCAGCAGGATTCGATACTGCTACTGAGACGGTCAAGATTCCCAGGCAGTGCTTTTATCCACTCAGCCACAAATGCCACATAAGCTGGGCAGCCTGGTTCACAAGCCATGTTTTTTTTCCCAGCCCGGGCACGTCAGTCAGCCTCAAGCATGGATTCAAGCTATTCCAGTCCCGAAAAAGAAAAACTTTCATCATTATTCACTCCATCACTGTTTTGCTAGAGGCACGCTTACACTACAGTTATAAAACTGCAACATTAACACCCCTCCTTCAGAGTGCAGGCACTGTACTTCCCATCTCCAGGACTCAAGTCCGGCCTGCCGGTTTCCCTGAATCCCTTCATAAATGTTACCTAGCTCACACTCCAACAGCATGTTACGTCCTAAAAAACCATTTGTCTCCATTCACTTCTATCAAATACACTCACGCATGCTTGCTGGAAGTCCAAGCCCCTCGCTCACAAAACCTCCTTTACCCCCTCCCTCCAACTTTTCCTAGGCCGACCCCTACCCCGCCTTCCCTTCACTACAGATTTATACACTCTCGAAGTCATTTTATTTTGTTCCACACTCTTTACATGTCCGAACCACCTCAACAACCCCTCCTCAGCCCTCTGGATAATAGTTTTGATAATCCCACACTTCATAATTTCCAAACTACGAAGTCTCTGCATTATATTCACACCACACATTGCCCTCAGACACGACATCTCCACTGCCTCCAGCCTTCTCCTTATTACAACATTCACTATCCATGCTTCACACCCATATAAGAGTGTTGCTATACTATACTCTCATTCATTCATCTCTGTGCTTCCACAGACAAAGTTCTTTGTCTCCACAGACTCCTAAGTGCACCACTCGCCCTTTTCCCCTCGTCTACTCTATGATTCACCTCATCCTTCATAGACCCATCCGCTGACACGTCCACTCCCAAATATCTGAATACATTCACCTCCTCCATACTCTCTCCCTCCAATCTGATATCCAATCTTTCGTCACCTAATCTTTTTGTTATCCTCATAACCATACTCTTTCCTATATTCACTTTTAATTTTCTTATTTTACATACCCTACCAAACTCATCCACCAACCTCTGCAACTTCTCTTCAGAATCTCCCAAAAGTACAGTGTCATCAGCAAAGAGCAACTGTGACAACTCCCACTTTGTGTTAGATTCTTTATCTTTTAACCCCCACACTACCCCATCTATAAATATATTGAATAACCACGGTGACATCACACATCCATGTCTAAGGCCTACTTTTACTGGGAAATAATCACCCTCTCTCCTACATACTCTAACCTGAGCCTCACTATCCCCATAAAAACTCTTCACTGCTTTCAGTAACCTACCTCCTATTCCATTCATCTACAACATCTGCCACATTGCCCCCCAATCCACTCTGTCATACGCCTTTCCCAAATCCACGAAGGCCACAAAAACATCTTTACCCTTATCTAAATACTGTTCACCTATATGTTTCACTGTAAACACTTGGTCTACACACCCCCTACCTTTCCTAAAGCCTCCTTGTTCATCTCCTATCCTGCTCCTGCTCTCCGTCTTGCTCGTAATTCTTTCAATAATAACTCTGCCATACAATTTACCAGGTATACTCAACAGACTTATTCCCCTATAATTTTTGCACTCTCTTTTGTCCCTTGTGCCTTTATACAAAGGAACTATGCATGCTCTCTGTCAATCCCTAGGTACCTTACCATCCTCCATACATTTATCAAATAATAGCACCAACCACTCCAAAACTATATTCCCACCTGCTTTTAACATTTCTACATACCATCAATTCCAACTGCTTTACCCCCTTTCATTTTACGCACTGCCTCACGACCTTCCCCCACACTCACAACTGGCTCTTAATCACTCCTACAAGATGTTATTCCTCCTTGCCCTATACACGAAATCACAGTTTCCCTATCTTCATCAACATTTAACAAGTCCTCAAAATGTAAAATAAAAGGACACAAGTGCAACTAATGTGACATTTATTGTGGCAACGTTTAGCTCTCCAGGAGCTTTATCAAGCCGTAATGGCTTGATAAAGCTCCTGTAGAGCGAAACGTTGCCACAATAAATGTCACATTAGTTGCACTTGTGTCCTTTTACTTTACATATTGTCGGTAATTCTACCAACTTTATTACAAGTCCTCAAAATATTCCCTCCATCTTCCCGATACCTCTAACTCTCCATTTAATAACTCTCCTCTTCTATTTTTAACTGACAAATCAATTCTTTCCCTAGGCTTCCTGAACTTAATAATCTCACTCCAAAACTTTTCTTATTTTCAACAAAATTTGTTGATAACATCTCTCCTACTCTCTCATTTGCTCTCTTTTTACATTGCTTCACCACTCTCTTAACTTTTCTTTTTCTCTTCATATAATCTTCCCTCGTTGCATCACTTCTACTTTGTAAAAACCTCTCATATGCTAACTTTACTTCCTTACTACTCTCTTTACATCTTCATTCCATCAGTCACTCTTCTTTCCTCCCGCACCCACTTTCCTGTAACCACAAACTTCTGCCAAACCTCTGATGAACACTCTAATACCATATTTTTAAACTTACCCCATACATCTTCTACCTCATTGCCTATACTCACACTAGCCCATCTATCCTCCAATAGTTGTTTTTATCTTACCCTAACTGCCCCCTCCTTTACTCTCACTGTAGCTACAACTAAAAAGTGATCTGATATATCTGTGGCCTCTCTATCAACATGTACATCCTGAAGTCTACTCAACAGTCTTTTATCTACCAATACATATCTAACAGACTACTGTCCTTACGCCCTACATCATATCTTGTATACTTATTTATTCTCTTTTTCTTAAAATATGTATTACCTGTAACTAAACCCCTTTCTATACAAAGATCAATCAAAGGACTCCCATTATCATCTACACCTGGCACCCCAAACTTACCTACCACACCCTCTCTAAACACTTCTACTTTAGTATTTAGGTCCCGTACCATAATTACTCTCGCATTTCGTCGTAGGTCACGGCTACCCTAGTCGTAGGTTACAGCTACCCTAGCCGTAGGTCACAGCTACCCTAGTCGTAGGTCACAGCTACCCTAGCCGTACGTCACAGCTACCCAAGTCGTAGGCCAGGGCTACCCTAGTCGTAGGTCAGGGCTACCCTAGTCGTAGGTTACAGCTACCCTAGTCGTAGGTCACGGCTACCCTAGTCGTAGGTTACAGCTACCCTAGTAGTAGGTCACAGCTACCCTCGCCGTAGGTCACAGCTACCCTAGTCGTAGGTCACAGCTACCCTAGTCGTAGGTCACAGCTACCCTAGTCGTAGGTTACAGTTACCCTAGTTGTAGGTCACAGCTACTCTAGTCGTAGGTTACAGCTACCCTAGTCGTAGGTCACAGCTACTCTAGTCGTAGGTCACAGCTACCCTAGTCGTAGGTCACAGCTACCCTAGTCGTAGGTCACAGCTACCCTAGTCGTAGGTCACGGCTTCCCTAGTCGTAGGTTACAGCTACTCTAGTCATAGGTCACAGCTACCCTAGTCGTAGGTCACGGCTACCCTAGTCATACGTTACAGCTACCCTAGTCGTAGGTCACAGCTACCCTAGTCGTAGGTCACAGCTACCCTATTCGTAGGTCACAGCTACCCTAGTCGTAGGTCGCGGCTACCCTAGTCTTAGGTTACAGCTACCCTAGTCGTAGGTCACGGCTACCCTAGTCGTTGGTTACAGCTACCCTAGTCATAGGTTACAGCTACCCTACTCGTAGGTCACAGCTACCCTAGTCGTAGGTCACAGGTACCCTAGTCGTAGGTCACGGCTACCCTAGTCGTAGGTCACAGCTACCTTAGTCGTAGGTCACGGCTACCCTAGTCGTACGTTACAGCTACCCTAGTCGTAGGTCACAGCTACCCTAGTCGTAGGTCACAGCTACCCTATTCGTAGGTCACAGCTACCCTAGTCGTAGGTCGCGGCTACCCTAGTCTTAGGTTACAGCTACCCTAGTCGTAGGTCACGGCTACCCTAGTCGTTGGTTACAGCTTCCCTAGTCATAGGTTACAGCTACCCTACTCGTAGGTCACAGCTACCCTAGTCGTAGGTCACAGCTACCCTAGTCGTAGGTTACAGCTACCCTAGTCGTAGGTCACGGCTACCCTAGTCGTAGGTCACAGCTACCTTAGTCGTAGGTCACGGCTACCCTAGTCGTAGGTTACGACTACCCTAGTCGTAGGTTACAGCTACCCTAGCCGTAGGTCACAGCTACCCTAGTCGTAGGTCACAGCTACCCTAGTCGTAGGTCACAGCTACCCTAGTCGTAGGCCACAGCTACCCTAGCCGTAGGTCACAGCAACCCTAGTCGTAGGTTACAGCTACCCTAGTCGTAGGTCACAGCTACCCTAGTCGTAGGTCACAGCTACCCTAGCCGTAGGTTACAGCTACCCTAGTCGTAGTTTTCAGCTCAAGTTAGGTTTCACAATCCCAGCTTGAAGGTGACGCTCTCTCTCACTGCGTCAACAAGGTCACGACGATCTTGTCAAAAAGGATTTGATCAACACTGTTTCTCACCAGTTATTGATTTCGTACGTCTCTCTGAATAACATGTGTCTGTTATGTAGGGACGAGAGAAAGTTATACTGTCTCATTGTTTCCCTTCTTCTTACAAATAACTAATGGATTAGGTTTTTTTAAGTTTCTTAAGCCTCGTATAAGCCATTTTTAAATCCAGGCTTCAGTATTTGCAAGTTTTTAGCATCCTTGCTGTGTAGTGGAATTTTCCTGATCAAATGCAATGAAACGCGTAATGTACTTAGGAAGAGAGCGGTCACATGTACCTTGGTTCACCTGTGGTCTTCCTATGGAAGGTGGATAACATCAACGACCCTTCCTTAGGATGGGTCGTTGATGTTATCCACTTCCCACACGGCTTTAAATTTGATGGAAGGATTTAATTTTCCGAGAACCTGCAGTGTTGAGAACCGGCAACACTGGGAATCAAGAATACTGATAACCGGAACACTGGGGACCTGGAATGCTGGAAATCGTGTCTTGGAATGTCTAGACAACGCTTATGATCCTTTAGGAATCCAAAGAAAATATTTTGCCAAAATACGGATCCTGGGAGAACCAATTTAAGTAGAGAGAGAGAGAGAGAGAGAGAGAGAGAGAGAGAGAGAGAGAGAGAGAGAGAGAGAGAGAGAGAGAGAAAGAGAGAGAGAAAGAAAGAGAAAGAGAGAAACATCGAAGAGGGGGCAGACAAGGGCAACCAATTACGTTCAGGAAAAATGAAGGCCGTTAATGAAAGGAAGAACGAGAAGCGAGGGAGAAGTGAGTGTCAATTTATAACAAGCAGAGGACAGTGAGAGACTAGATGAAACATGGACACGGAGGACACGCACACTGGGACACGGAGGACACGCACACTGGGACACGAAGGACACGCACTGGGACACGGTGTCATGTAGGGGGGTAATGATTAGGGGAATATGGGGGTAAGAGGAGGGAGTTAGTAGGTAGGGGACATGCAGGCGAAGTGGTAGGAGTGAGATGATTAGCGGAGGCTGGTAGGTAATGTGAGGTCACTGGTGACTACACCCTCACCTCTCATTACTCTACCCACCACACTACTCACCCTCTCACTACTTTACCTAAACATAATAAAATATAAGAAATAGGAATAGCAAATAACGGGGACAGTGAATATTACTATTCTACTCAAACACAGTTTATTATTAAGTCTTTATACAATAATATATTTGGGAACAGGAGAACATTATTGTGGTTTAGACAAATGGGATGGTACATATAAGCAGTGAGACAGGGAACACAATCAACTTGACGAAAATGAATATAACTTACAAATAGTACAGAGGACAGTTCACTACAGGAACTAAGCCACAGGTCCCAAGACCTACACAGCACGAGTACTGCTCCAAGCCAGTACTCTGCCCAATGTCTCCAAGAGTCTCCTCCAGAGACTTCAGCAGCCTTCTCCCGATCCCTGCACCCCAGCAGCAGCTCCGCTCGAAGTCTCTGCTCAGGAGCTCTGCACCCCAGCAGCAGCTCCGCTCGAATCTCCTGATCATGCTCTTCCTTGGGCTTTTATGGTGGTCCAAGCACCCTCCACAACCACGTGTACGACCTGACGCCTAGGTCTGACGCCGTCAAGAACAAAAGACCTCAGACGTGGGCGTGGCTACAGACGTTTGCCAAGGCAAGGTGTGACCATATAATTGGTTAAATTAGGTCTCTCCAGAGACCTCACAAGCCCAGCTGAACTACATCACAACGGAGGACACGCATACTGGGACACGGAGGACACGCACACTGGGACACGGAGGACACGCACACTGGGACACGGAGGACACGCACACTGGGACACGGAGGGCACACACACTAGGACACGGAGGACACGCATACTGGGACACGGAGGACACGCATACTGGGACACGGAGGACACGCACACTGGGACACGGGACAGGTAGGACACGCACCCTGGGAAAAGGGACATGTAGAACACAGGGGAGGGGAGGGAGCAGATAAACACGCAGACATTCCAGATCTTCAATTCCTCGGATCAAACTTGCTTTTATTTTTATTCCCTATGAACATGTACGAGCCTATATCTTCTACATTAATATTCCAATTTCTTTCCATTTTCCTATCTTTCTTTTCTGCAATATATATATATATATATATATATATATATATATATATATATATATATATATATATATATATATATATATATATATATATATATATATATGCAATCCGTTACTGATGTTGCTTCGGCGTTGATGATTTTTTGCGATGTTTTCGGTGTTTTTGGCGGTGTTATTTCGCTGCGTTGTTGCTGTTGTTTTTGTTTTTTATCAAGACATTTTATCAGTACTGCAGCGACAAAACTTTTAAAGAATTTTTCTGAACTAATTCCCTGCAGATAGTGCCAGATCAGCCAGGTTGTGATAGGTATTCAGCCATGCCGACTGCTGTCGGTAACAGCCAGGTGAATCACAGTCAATGCGAAAGCCTTCTCCTCAGGCTGAGTAAAAAAAAAATAACTCTCGACACAGCTCACTGGTATATTACAGACATGCTGATCTATATTTAACCTGTTTATGTTAATAAATATCAAAGTATTATTGAGGTAATACAACTCACCTTTTTTTTAAATAATATTTTTCGAGTTATATTTTTTATCTGCCTGGTATTAGTTGTCTGGGTCACTCTGCATCCCATGGGAGACACGGGAGTGATAAGCTGGAAGCTGGAGATGAGAGATGAGGTTCCTGTTATCGTACAGACTTGGACCAGGGCGGAGAACAGCGACAGCAGCAGCAGCTACAGTAGAAATGCAGTAACAGTAGCAGCAATGTCAATACCAGCAGATACACTATTGGAAATAGCAGGAGTAGCAGCAGCAGTGTTAGCACCAGAAGTAATCACAACAGTGAAGCAGTTACAACCATACCAGCAGCTTGCAGGAGTAACAGCAGCAGGATGTAAAGAGGAAGCAGGAACAACGGAATTAGCGGCAGCGGCGGCAGCAGCAGCAGCAGCACCAGCAGCAGCAGCACCAGCAGCTGCTGCTGCTGCTGCTGCTGCTGTTTAAAAGCTTAATTTATTAGAACAATGAATGATGATACGTCAGATAATCAATGTTACGTTCGTGAGGTAATTCAGGACTTCCAGTAGTAGCTGTGTTGTTTTGAAGACAGAGAGAGAGATAGAGAGAGAGAGAGAGAGAGAGAGTCACGGGTCTGCTTTGCTCTTTCATCTCTCGTTTAGGTGAGTCAGTTTCAGCAGAAATGAAAAATCTTCACGCGTCTTGAGATATTAAGAAGCATCACTTCACATCACCTCTTTAACGTCTGTGACCCATACGAATTAACGCATGAATTGATAATAATAATAATAATAATAATAATAATAATAATAATAATAATAATAATAATAATAATAATAATATTATTATTATTATTATTATTATTATTATTATTATTATTATTATTATTATTATTATTATTATTATTATTATGATTATTATTATTATTATTATCATTATTATTATTATTATTATAAGTAGCAGTATTAGTAGTAGTAGCAATAGTAGTAGTAATAGTAGTAGTATTCAACCATTGAAAGGAAGTGTACACCTTGTGTTAACCTTGACTCAGCAGCTTCAGACGGGTTCGCGGTAATAAACTCCCTGGTATTGACCCCTAGCGAAGCAGCGACCGTCGAAGGGAATTTACTCCCTGGTATTGAACTCCTTGAGGCAGCCAGCGGTAGCAGCTGGCTGACTCGAGGACAGAGAACTCGTCTTATGTCAGCCAATCAGAGATCCGCTTCCTCTGTTCTGCCAGTGTTCGATACTTCCCTTCGTCAAGCCATGTGGCTTAATGCATGTTATATACCTCTGGGTGCCTCTGTAATCTTTATTCTATCGCCCACAGGATGGGAGTGTGGGGGTGTTCCAATACTCGGCCTTCATGGAGGATTGCGAGTGGAGGGCTGTTCGGATGAATGTATCAGTGAATGAATATTCAAATGACTTCTTAACTGCACGGATCCCTTAGTCAGTCTGCTTAAAAGAAATTGCGCAGTGGACAGCAGGTGTGGAGACAGTGAAAATGACGCAACACTACTTCATATTCCAGCCGGTTTTCAAGTTCGGATAAGCGAGGGGGAAAAGATCATTTGTCTGGAAGCTGACACAGACTGAGTGTCGGCACGGTTATTACGTGGAAGAATTGTTTGTGCAGTGTGCTATTTCCTTGCTTTCATTTTTTGGCTTTACTTTTGAACTTAAGAGATTCAGCTACACGGTGTAGAAGGGTTGTCTGTGGTCCGTGGTATCCTGACTCTGGCTCAGTAGCTACATCAGGACGATGGTTGACTGGAGCTGGCTATGGTCCACAGAATTCTGATGTTAGCTCATGGACTACATCAGGGCAATCAGTTGACAAGGACAATGTCTGGTCTACAGAATTGTGGAGTCAGGTCAACAATTATTCCAGGTCTGACTGTGGTTCACAGAATTATAATGTTAGTTCAGCAACTTACCATAATGATGATCAGTTAACAATGAGCCACATAATCTATAAATGTAGTAGGGTAGATGTAGACGTGAGGATACAGGTAGTAGTAGTTTCAGCAGAAGAAATCAAACTCTACTTCTACCTTTCGGATTAAATTTTCATGTACGTTGTTCTGTGCGTCATGGAATTATTACACCTGTTTGAAAATGTCAGTGTGGCTGAGGGCGGAGAGAGAGACGTCTGCTTGATTGCAGCAGGTCCTTGTCAGCAGATAGCCTGGCTATGTCCCCTTAGAATCTGCTGTCTTCTCTTGCCATGTACTCCTATATACACTTTATTCACCCTTTCTTTAACCTCCTTTTTCCTGTGCCTGTTTCCATTACCAGCTATCTTTTCTACCCGCTCTTTCTGTGTTTCCTGCTCTTCCCTCTTTTCCTGTTCTCTCCATTACCATTCCCCCTTTCCCTTCTTCCTTACCTCTGGCCTTCTGTCTCCTCCCTCCTCCCCGCCCTTCCCATCTCCCATCATTCCTCTCTTCCTTTCAGCTGGTCTCTACACTGAATCATATTTTTTTCGTCAGAGTTACATGATCAGCTTTCAGAAATCTGGCTTCGTGTTACGAGAGTAGAATTACGTAGAAACTCCTGGCTTCCTGTTCGTCTCCAGAAACACTTAGTCTGGTGTTGTCGGATCCCTCTAGTATTGGCTGAAGACTTCTTGCTGAAGGTTCGTTGTATCAAGCTAGATTACCATGCGCTCTTCTCACATACAAGGATAGTTGGTTGGTTAATGGGGTTTAAAGCATATCGGCTACT
This sequence comes from Cherax quadricarinatus, assembly GCF_038502225.1. Taxonomy (NCBI): domain Eukaryota; kingdom Metazoa; phylum Arthropoda; class Malacostraca; order Decapoda; family Parastacidae; genus Cherax; species Cherax quadricarinatus. The sequence goes on along the minus strand of NC_091326.1, from coordinate 15,752,054 downwards.
CAAGGATCATTAAGGCTGCATGTTACCTGTTCACCACCAGTCAAGAATATTTAAATAAATAAAACGTGAATCAAATCATATATATGTCGTGCCGAATATGTAAAACTGGTCAATTAGCAAGAACTCATTTAAAATTAAGTCTTTTCTAAAATTTTCTCTTATACGTTTAAAGATATATTTTTTCATTAATGTTAATGTAAAATTTTTTAATTTTGCTCCAAAAGAATCTTAGAAAACTTACCTAACCTTATTATAACAAGAACAATTTATTTTAGCCTAACCCTACTAAATATATTTTAGATTTGTTTACAGTAATTTATTACTAAACAAACACAGTGAAATATATTTTTTTCGTTAGGTTCAGAATGATTTTGGCGAAATTATTGCATACACAAATTTTCGCTTGTCCTACATGGCAAGATGAGCGTTGCTATTTAAGCCAAGATCGCAAGTTCTGCCTATTCGGCACGACATATATATACACACACATATATATATATAATATATATATATATATATATATATATATATATATATATATATATATATATATATATATATATATATATATATATATATATAGAGAGAGAGAGAGAGAGAGAGAGAGAGAGAGAGAGAGAGAGGAATATTTTATTACATATTATGGAACAGAAGATTTAAGAGATACATTGTTGATATAAAGGTGGCATATACGGTACATGTTACGCGTGTATCACCCATTATAAGGCGAAAATCTCCTCCAGCTCCTCAGAGCTGGGGCGTGTACCCAAAATACAGCAGGCATTACCCCTTTGAACAGCCGCACTGAGCCGCTGGAACAGAAAACTAGCTGCCCTGGGATCCCTAGTAACCCTGATGAGTCTTTTTCCCAGCTCCTTAAGGAATTTA
>NC_091326.1:15726166-15746166 GCF_038502225.1 Cherax quadricarinatus | reverse complement strand
TATAGGTGGTAGGATGTCTCTTATACCTTCGCCATGCTTTGTACTTAGCAGTAGCAGCCTCTCTACAACGAAAGCCAAACCAAGGCTGATCTGTAGGCTTTGTCACATATTGCCGGTGAGGAATATGTTCTTGTTGCAGATTAGGATGTGTCCAGTGAAGGCTTTCACTTGGTTGTCAACATCCCCTGGAGAAGAGCATTCCAGTCGGTGGTGGCGAGCTCAGAGCAAAGGGCTGGCCAATTACCTCTTTCCCATAGCCAGGTTGTGCGTGTGGACTCCTCACCTCGTTCTGTTGGGATCTTAAGTGTGGTAAAAACAGCCTTGTGGTCAGACGATCCAACGTAGCCGAGGGGTTGACAAGTGACTATGCCTTCTGCCAGATCACTCACTACTGGGTCAAGGGAGGAGCCAGAGATATGAGTAGGGAAATCAACAAAGTTTCTCATGTCAAACACTGCAAGAAGGTCATCAAAGTCCCTCTGTATAAGGTGCTGGTTGAGGTCACCAACAATTATAATATGTTGACAGTTGTGTTGTAGCAGAAGGGAGTCAATATTTTCCATTAGGAAGTTGATGGGGTCTGCATGTTGCCACTGAGGTCTGTACATTGCACATGCTAGTACAGAGGTATTAGTGTTTATACAGAGCTTGAAGAACATCATTTCAAGATGTGTAGGGGTGGCAACATCTATGTTGCCACCCTCTCTCTCTCTCTCTCTCTCTCTCTCTCTCTCTCTCTCTCTCTCTCTCTCTCTCTCTCTCTCTCTCTCTCTCTCTCTCTTTCCCTCTCTCTCTCTCTCTCTCTCTCTCTCTCTCTCTCTCTCTCTCTCTCTCTCTCTCTCTCTCTCTCTCTCTCTCTCTCTCTCTCTCTCATTCCTTCATTCTCATTTTTTCTTTAGCCAATTCCCTTATTCTCTCTAATTCTCTTATTCTCTCTTTAATTTTCTTATTCTATTTCTAATTTTCATATTCTCTATCTAATTTTTATTTTCTCTTACGAATTATTTTATTCTTTATTCTCTTATTCTTCATTCTCTTATTTATTATTCTCTCTCTCTCTCTCTCTCTCTCTCTCTCTCTCTCTCTCTCTCTCTCTCTCTCTCTCTCTCTCTCTCTCTCTATCTCTCTCTCTCTCTCTCTCTCTCTCTCTCTCTCTCTCTCTCTCTCTCTCTCTCTCTCTCTCTCTCTCTCTCTCTCTCTCTTACACAGGGTTTGACAAGGTTAAAGATCCCTAGCTTTATTGACAAGCTATTTACAGGTTAAGGATTCCTAACTTTATTGGCAAGCTAAGAGCTGTTACCTACATCAGCTCATTTGGAAGCATTTTTATTGTTATGTGACATACAAGTAGGGAACAGGATGAAGTTGGAGCCATCTGTGGGCCAGCATTTTCATTTGATCAACTGACGTTATCTCGTTGACATCATTATGCTGTACGAATGTGTTCCATACTCGAGTCATCCTGGGTATATAGGATCTCAGATGGAGTGATGTTCTGGAGAAGGGTACAGCCAGAGTGAAGTTGCTGCTTTCTGCCCGTCTTGTGGCATAAAAGCTTGTTACACGCTGTCCTCGAAGCGGATCCAAGTGTGGTACTTTGACAATATTGGCCTTGTACATAACAGTAAGGCCACCCACATCCCTTCTATGTTGAAGGCTCTGCTGAAATGACAGATCTATCCAGGATGGATCCAGGCGAGAGATGAGACGTCTTGCTCTGTTCTCTACTCTGTCAAGCAGTCACAGATGAGAGGGGGGCAGGCAAACCAAGAAAGTGGAGCATACTCAAGGTGCGAGCGTACTTGTGCCTCGTACAGAATCTTGCAACCCCTACTGTCAAGCAGATGCGAGATACAGCGAAGTGCTGTAAGCTTCCTGGCTGCCTTGTTTGCAAGATTTACAACATGTTTCTTCATGGTTAGTTTGGAGTCAAATTTCACCCCAAGGATATCAACTTCTTCTCCAGGTGCCAACACCCTCCCATTCATCCTTACTACTGCACCAGCATTACCATCATGGTGCCTAGAGACGATCATCATTTGCGTTTTCTCAGGTGCAAATGTTACTTGCCATCTATTCCCCAAGCTGATATAGCCCTTAGCTGGTGATTGATGTAGCTTAGAGCAGCTGGCATTTCTTCTCTTGGATAAGTGAATGTCAGTGTACAGTCGTCTGCATATGCATGTGATTCTGGGATGAGATGAAGAAGGCCGTTGAAGTAGACATTCCATAACAATGGTCCCCAGTTACGCTTCCTTGTGGGAACACTTGCCCCCAATAGGATGTCTTGCTGATTCCGTTCCATTGAGAACTACACCTAGAGATCTACCATGAAGGTAATCACTGAGGAGACATAACGTAGAGCCTGCAATTCCCAGTGCTTGAAGTTTTGCTAAGAGGCCCTGGTGCCACACCCGGTCGAAAGCGCCAGCAATGTCCAGTGCTACCACACAGCTGACTTTGGATTCATCCAGTGACTGGTGCCATTTAGTGGAGAGGTTTAACAACAGATCAGCAGCAGAGTATCCTTTCCTAAAGCCATATTGACGATCACAAAGTAGTGAGTGGTAGTCAAAAAAACTCATTTGTCTTGAGATTATTGTCTCAAGGATCTTACCAGTGATTGACAGGAGTGACACTGGTCTGTAGTTACTGATTCCTGCTCTGCTCTTCTTTTTGTGAACAGGGACTACATTTGCCTCTTCCCATAGAGAGGGCCATTTACACTGTACTAGGCAGTGCTGAAAGATGCGAGTTAGGGGTGCTGCTAGCTGGTCTGCACATCTTCTCAGCAATCTTGGGCTCAACTTGTCTGGACCCACAGCCTTTTCTTGGTCAAGCGATTTAAGAAGGAAATGCACCTCCTCCTGCCTTATTGTCACCACTGACAGTTTTGACACAGTTCTTGCAGGTAGCCAAGGAGGGTCCCTTGCTGGATCCGGAACTTGCATTTTGGTAGCAAAGTGTTCAGCAAAGAGGTCCGCCTTCTCTTGACTACTAGTAGAGGTGGTCCCATCCTGTCGATTTAGAGGTGGAATGAGTTCATCAGGCAGATAACCTTGGCTGTCCTTGACCAGGGACCACCAGGTTTTGGAGCCTACCCTACCTGATGCTAGCTTTCTTTTTGTGTCCACCTCCCATTTAGCAATTGCCCACTTTTGAACGTCACCCATATGCCTACAGGCTTGCCTGTGCAAGTTCCTGTTATAGGTGGTAGGATGTCTCTTATACCTTCGCCATGCTGTGTACTTAGCAGTAGCAGCCTCTCTACAACGAAAGCCAAACCAAGGCTGATCTGTAGGCTTCGTCACATATTGCCGGTGAGGAATGTGTTCTTGTTGTAGATTAAGGATGTGTCCAGTGAAGGCTTTCACTTGGTTGTCAACATCCCCTTGGAGAAGAGCATTCCAATCGGTGGTGGCGAGCTCAGAGCAGAGGGCTGGCCAATTACCTCTTTCTCATAGCCAGGTTGGGCGTGTGGACTCCTCACCTCGTTCTGTTGGGATCTTAAGTTGCTAGGGATTCTAAAACTAACCCAAAAAGTTTTTTCCAGGTCTGTAGAACAAAAGTTAGAGATAAGATAGGTCCCCTTACAAATAACTATGGGCACCTTACTGACAAAGAGAATGAAATGTGCTTGATTTTAAATAATTATTTTCTCTCAGTTTTTACACAGGAAAACACTAACAATATTCCAGTAATTAATTTTTACAGTGGGCTAGAAGAAGATAAATTATGTAACATCACAATCACTAGTGAGATGGTTGTGAAGCAGATAGACAGACTGAAGCAAAATAAGTCGCCGGGTCCTGATGAGGTTTTTTCAAGGGTTCTTAAGGAATGCAAAATGGAACTCTGTGAACCATTAACTAATATTTTTAATTTATCTCTTCAAACAGGTGTAGTGTCTGATATGTGGAAGATGGCTAATGTAACTCCTATTTTTAAAACAGGGGACAAGTCGTTACCGTCAAATTACCGCCCAATAAGCCTGACCTCAATTGTAGGCAAATTACTAGAGTCAATTATAGCTGAGATTATAAGAAGCCATCTCGATAAGCATAGCTTGATTAATGATACTCAGCATGGATTCACAAGAGGCCGGTCTTGTCTAACTAATTTATTAACTTTCTTCAGTAAAGCTTTTGAGGCTGTTGACCACAATAAAGAATTTGATATTATTTACTTAGATTTTAGTAAGGCTTTTGATAGAGTTCCGCACCATAGACTGTTAAAGAAAGTGGCAGCTCATGGCATTGGGGGAAAAGTGCTCTCGTGGATCGAGTCATGGCTCACTGACAGGAAGCAGAGAGTGTCCATAAATGGGGTTAAATCCGAGTGGGGATCTGTAACAAGTGGCGTTCCACAGGGATCAGTCTTGGGCCCGTTGTTGTTTATAATATATATCAATGATCTTGATGAGGGAATTACTAGTGATATGAGCAAATTCGCCGATGACACAAAGATAGGTAGGATAATTGATTCAAACGTAGATGTTATGGAACTTCAGGAGGATTTAAACAAACTCTATTCTTGGTCAGAAAAGTGGCAGATGCAGTTCAATGTAGATAAATGCAAGGTTCTGAAGCTTGGGAGTGCCCATAACCCTAGTACTTATAAGTTATGGTGAGCAGCAACCTTAAACCAAGACAGCAATGCCTAAGCGTACGTAATAAGGCAAATAGATTACTGGGATTTATATCAAGAAGTGTAAGCAACAGAAGTCCAGAGGTCATACTGCAGCTTTATACATCATTAGTAAGGCCTCACCTAGATTATGCAGCTCAGTTCTGGTCTCCGTATTACAAAATGGATATAAATTCGTTAGAAAACATTCAGCGTAGGATGACTAAATTAATACATAGCATTAGAAATCTTCCTTATGAAGAAAGATTGAAGACTCTTAAGTTACATTCACTTGTTAGACGAAGAATGAGGGGAGACCTGATCGAAGTGTATAAGTGGAAGATAGGTATTAATAAAGGGGATATTAATAAGGTCTTGAGGATGTCTCTCCAAGAGAGAACCCGCAGTAATGGATTTAAATTAGATAAGTTTAGATTTAGAAAGGACATAGGAAAGTATTGGTTTGGAAATAGGGTAGTTGATGAGTGGAACAGTCTACCTAGTTGGGTTATTGAGGCTGGGACTTTGGGTAGTTTCAAATCTAGGTTGGATAAGTACATGAGTGGGAGGGGTTGGATTTGAGTGGGACTTTCACATCAGAGCTTATTTCTTGGGTGGCATTGAAAATTGGGTTGGGCAAATGTTTTGTTAGTGGGATGAATTGTAAAGGACCTGCCTAGTATGGGCCAGCAGGCCTCCTGCAGTGTTCCTCCTTTCTTATGTTCTTATGTTCTAAGTGTCGTAAAAACAGCCTTGTGGTCAGACGATCCAACGTAGCCAAGGGGTTGACAAGTGACTATGCCTTCTGCTAGCTCACTCACTACTAGGTCAAGGAAGGAGCCAGAGATGTGAGTAGGGAAATCAACAAAGTTTCTCATGTCAAATACTGCAAGACGGTCATCAAAGTCCCTCTGCATAAGGTGCTGGATGAGGTCACCAACAATTATGATATGTTGACAGTTGTGTTGTAGCAGAAGGAAGTCAGTATTTTCCATTAGGAAATTGATGGGGTCTGTATGTTGCCACTGAGGACTGTACATTGCACATGCTAGTACAGAGGTACTAGTGTTTATGCAGAGCTTGAAGAACATCATTTCAAGATGAGTAGGGATGGCAACATCAATGTGCTGGGCATGAACACTTTTAGAGAAGCACACAGCAACACCTCCTCCTTGCCCTTGCCTGTCTCTTCCCATCCATGAGGTGTAGCCAGCAATTCTTGCAAAATTTTCTGGAGTCCTGTCATCCAAAAATGTTTCAACAGCAGCTATCATGTCGGGACGTCGAGTGTTCACAAAACTATGTGTGAGCTCGCCAACATTAGTAATGAAACCTCTAATGTTGGCATACAGGATGCTGATAGACTGGCTCCTCATGATGTGGTCAGTTTGAGGTGGTGGGTGTGTAAGGCATGTAAGGTGCCTGCCCTTGAGAGAGGTAGGGTACTGAGGCAGCTGCAGGGATGTAGGTCTGTGATCTTGTATAAGGCACAGTACCACCTGCTGGGCTGGAATAGGAGTAGCTGAGTGGGTGACGTGTGAGAGTGTTCACCAATTCAGAGATCCTGCTGGTTTGTTCTGAGAACAGGTCTCTAAACAGGTGGTCCTGTCTGTCAAGTTCCTTTTTCTTCCGACACTGGTCCTCCTGATGTCCTTTCTTGTAGCAGTAATTGCACCTAGTATATCGCAGGCAGTTGTTGTCCCTCCCTCTCTCTCTCTCTCTGATGTCTGTATACATTGCATCTCATTTGTTGGAAATACTGTGATGTGCCAGGCGTACATTGTATCTGTTGTATGCTAAGCGTATGCAAAGCGTATGCTGGGAGGTATGTGTATATTAAGCTCCTGGGAGCGCCTGGCCTCACTCCTGCCCGGGTACCGGTGTTCATTAAATGGTAATGAGGTGTTACAACATGTCAAAGGCGCTTGTCAATGGAGTATGTGCTTGTTGCCGTCTTTCAAAGGAACTTGCCGATAGACACTTGGCCTGTTTTGTGTGTGTGTGTGTGTGTGTGTGTGTGTGTGTGTGTGTGTGTGTGTGTGTGTGTGTGTGTGTGTGTGTGTGTGTGTGTGTGTGTGTACTCACAGAGTTGTGATTGCAGAGGTCGAGACTCAGCTCCTGGCCCTACTTCACGGACTACATCGATCGGCATCACTGAGTCCTGGCCTCTCAAACTCCTGAAGCCGTGTACTGAATTTGCCTTCGGCGCTGCCTCGGCCAAGTCACTCCACTTTTCGACCTCTCTGAGGGTCCAAGAGTTACTTTCCAACACTTCCACTGCTCAGCCGTGTCTCCAGTTTTCACCGTGTTTCCCTTAGTCCTGCTCCACTTAGTTCAGTGTGTCCGACTCTGTCTTGTTAGGTCTTCATAAAATTTTGTATGTTGAGATCATGTTCCCTCTTATTCTTCTCCTGTCTGAGGTAGTCAGGATAAGTTCCTTCAACCTCTTCTCATAGAGCATTCCGCTCAGTTCTGGTACTATTCTGGTTGTAAACCTTTGGAACTTGTCGTCGTTTTTCTCATCTTCATCTTCTTTTCTTTCTGTCAGTAATTACCATAAATTTAGCACAATATAAAACCATAAAGTGCCATAATGTATCATAAAGCACGATAAAGCATCCTAAAACACCATAAAGCATCTTAAAGCACCATAAAGCACAAAAGAGCACCATGGTATTGTATCGTAGCTATATTGGTTTGGAATGTGAATAAAGGAGTTGCAACCCCTCTGTCGTTCCAGCCCGTCCCCTTTCTCGTTCCAGCCCCTCCCCTTTCTTGTTCCAGCCCCTCCCTTCTCTCGTTCCAGCCCGTCCCCTCTCAAGCAGCAAGTACATCTTTTCTTTGTGGCTTGATAAAACCCACTGCTAGGGCGAAACGTGTCAATAGTGACTCGTATTACACCACATTCGTGTCTTCATCCATCGTGTCAGTATTTTATACCATTTCTTTCCACTGTGTATGTGACCCATCCTGTGTGAAGGAATATAACAGAGAAACATAACCGCCCTTCAGTCTCACTCTATAACCATCGTATAGAATTGGGTAACAGCACACTGCACATGTATTCAGTTTTGCTAAATATAAAACAGAGCTTCCTTGACCAGAACCTTGAACCTCACCTTCCCTGAGGCGCCATACCTGGAACATGATGTAGAAGATGACTTGGATAAAAACAACGTGACTCAAGAAAATGTCGAATATAATTTTGGTTTGTCTTGACAGAAACTAAAAAAAAAAAGTTGTTTAAGAAACAACAGCTGGAAAACAAGTTTGAAGAAGGTAGAAGAGTACTGATAGGAAGTAGCAAACTTAGTTCCCATCAGAGTGAAATAGTGTCAAGCGAAACATGTCTGTGGAGAAAGTAAGAAAGGTCAGCAGACTTTAACACGATGTCACTTAAAGTAAGATCAGCAGACTACAAGATGTGGTCACTGTTAGAGTAAGATCAGCAGACTACAAAACGTGGTCGTTGCTATAGTAAGATCAGCAGACTACAAGACACGTGGTCACTGTTAGAGTAAGATCAGCAGGCTTCAAACCTTGTCACTGCTTGACTAAGCTCAGCAGACTAACAGACATGGCCACTAATAAAGTAATGATGGACTGTATCTCTGGCATTACAGTATGTATGGAGACGTCAGTCACAAGAAATGTACAGTGCATCCAGTGAATGAATGCCTTCCTATGTTACAGTACGCTAGTGCACTAGTGCACAACTTGTAACCTTACAGAGCTGGTGTCCAGCATGGCCAGTGTGTAAGCAAAGATCTCTAATTCGACCATCATAAATTTGTAAATAAAACAGAATGTGTGTGGGTTATGGTACATTATTAATAAGGTTGAGAGATGGTCAACAGCACCTACGGTTGTAGAATCAAGACATAAAAAGTGTTGGGGTATTTTGAGGAAATGTTTCGCCTCGATTGGCTTCTTCAGTCCCTCGCATTTTATTAATAAAAACTTTATCAAAGGGCTTTATTAACTCAGAAATTCCCTGGAGGGTGAAACGTCTCCCTCAATCCCATAACCCACATTGTGGTTTGTTCACCTACTGCCATTAAGTTGTACCATTGGATCACCAACATAAGAGTGAATATACCAACTCAGGCATCTCCTGGAGACATGTGGGCGTCAGGATTAAAGGTAAGACGACCTTGCGTCCGGGATAGTAAGGTCTGTCTTAGCGTATGTGTGATGGGTGAGGAGGGTCAGGAGGAGTGTCCTTGAAGAGGTGTGTTATCCCAGGGAGGCAGAGAGGTGTTATTATGGCCGACTCATCATTGTCAACACTGAAAGCGATTCCAGAGTCTGTTTCAGTGCTGCCTGCAGTGATACAGTGTTAGCTAGTGCTGCCTGTTGTTATGTAGCGAGACCCAGTGCTGTTTCAGGTGTTAGTATACAGTGCTAATGTTTCCAAAACTGTTTGTCATGATAGTGTATTGCTACGTCGTACTGCCTGCACTGTTACCTAGCGTCCTGCTTGCATTGATGTAGTGAAAACCAGCGATGTCTGCAGTTGCTGCCTCAAGTGATACAGCATTGCGTCGTGCTTCTTGCAGTGATAGTGTTAACCAGCGCTTCTTATAGTGTTAACAAGGGCTTCTTATAATGTTAACCAGTGCTTCCTGTAGTGTTAACCAGTGCTTCCTATAGTGTTAACCAGTGCTTCCTGTAGTGTTAACCAGTGCTTCCTGTAGTGTTAACCAGAGCTTCCTGTAGTGTTAACCAGTGCTTCCTGTAGTGTTAACCAGTGCTTCCTATAGTGTTAACCAGTGCTTCCTGTAGTGTTAACCAGTGCTTCCTGTAGTGTTAACCAGTGCTTCCTGTAGTGTTAACCAGTGCTTCCTGTAGTGTTAACAAGTGTTTCCAATAGTGTTAACCAGTGCTTCCCGAAGTGTTAACCAGTGCTTCCTGTAGTGTTAACCAGTGCTTCCTATAGTGTTAACCAGTGCTTCCTGTAGTGTTACCCAGTGCTTCCTATAATGTTAACCAGTGCTTCCTGTAGTGTTAACCAGTGCTTCCTATAGGGTTAACCAGTGCTTCCCGAAGTGTTAACCAGTGCTTCCTATAGTGTTAACCAGTGCTTCCTGTAGTGTTACCCAGTGCTTCCTGTAGTGTTAACCAGTGCTTCCTGTGGTGTTAACCAGTGCTTCCTGTAGTGTTAACCAGTGCTTCCTATAGTGTTAACCAGTGCTTCCTGTAGTTTTAACCAGTGCTTTCTGTAGTGTTAACCAGTGCTTCCTGTGGTGTTAACCAGTGCTTCCTGTAGTGTTAACCAGTGCTTTCTATAGTGTTAACCAGTGCTTCCTGTAGTGTTAACCAGTGCTTCATATAGTGTTAACCGGTGCTTCCTGCAGTGTTAACCAGTGCTTCCTGTAGTGTTAACCAGTGCTTTCTGTAGTGTTAACCAGTGCTTCCTGTAGTGTAACCAGTGCTTCATGTAGTGTTAACCAGTGCTTTCTATAGTGTTAACTAGTGCTTCCTGTAGTGTTAACCAGTGCTTCCTATAGTGTTAACCAGTGCTTCCTGTAGTGTTAACCAGTGCTTCCTGTAGTGTTAACCAGTGCTTTCTGTAGTGTTAACCAGTGTTTCCTGTAGTGTTAGCCATTTCTTCCTATTGTGTTAACCAGTGCTTCATGTAATGTTAACCAGTGCTTCCTGTAGTGTTAACCAGTGCTTCCTGTAGTGTTAACCAGTGCTTCCTGTGGTGTTAACCAGTGCTTCCTGTGGTGTTAACCAGTGCTTCCTGTAGTGTTAACCAGTGCTTCCTGTAGTGTTAACCGGTGCTTCGTGTAGTGTTAACCAGTGCTTCCTGTAGTGTTAACCATTGCTTCCTATAGTGTTAACCAGTGCTTCCTGTAGTGTTAACCATTGCTTCCTGTAGTGTTAACAAGTGCTTTCTGTAGTGTTAACTAGTGCTTCCTGTGGTGTTAACCAGTGCTTCCTGTAGTGTTAACCAGTGCTTAGTGTAATATTAACCAGTGATTTCTGTAGTGTTAACCAGTGCTTCCTGTAGTATTAACCGGTGCTTCGTGTAGTGTTAACCAGTGCTTCCTGTAGTGTTAACCATTGCTTCCTATAGTGTTAACCAGTGCTTCCTGTAGTGTTAACCATTACTTCCTGTAGTGTTAACAAGTGCTTTCTGTAGTGTTAACTAGTGCTTCCTGTGGTGTTAACCAGTGCTTCCTGTAGTGTTAACCAGTGCTTCCTGTAGTGTTAACCAGTGCTTCCTGTAGTGTTAACCAGTGCTTCCTGTGGTGTTAACCAGTGCTTCCTGTAGTGTTAACCAGTGCTTCCTGTAGTGTTAACCAGTGCTTCCTATAGTGTTAACCAGTGCTTCCTGTAGTGTTAACCAGTGCTTCCTATAGCGTTAACCAGTGCTTTCTGTATTGTTAACCAGTGCTTCCTGTAGTGTTAACCGGCGCCTCCTGTAGTGTTAACCAGTGCTTCCTGTAGTGTTAACCAGTGCTTCCTGTTGTGTTAACCGGTGCTTCCTGTAGTGTTAACCAGTGCTTCATGTAGTGTTAACCAGTGCTTAGTGTAATATTAACCAGTGATTTCTGTAGTGTTAACCAGTGCTTCCTGTAGTGTTAACCGGTGCTTCGTGTAGTGTTAACCAGTGCTTCCTGCAGTGTTAACCATTGCTTCCTATATTGTTAACCAGTGCTTCCTGTAGTGTTAACCATTGCTTCCTGTAGTGTTAACAAGTGCTTTCTGTAGTGTTAACTAGTGCTTCCTGTGGTGTTAACCAATGCTCCCTGTAGTGTTAACCAGTGCTTCCTGTAGTGTTAACCAGTGCTTCCTGTGGTGTTAACCAGTGCTTTCTGTAGTGTTAACCAGTGCTTCCTGTAGTGTTAACCAGTGCTTCCTATAGTGTTAACCAGTGCTTCCTGTAGTGTTAACCAGTGCTTCGTGTAATATTAACCAGTGCTTTCTGTAGTGTTAACCAGTGCTTCATGTAGTGTTAACCGGCGCCTCCTGTAGTGTTAACCAGTGCTTCCTGTAGTGTTAACCAGTGCTTCCTGTTGTGTTAACCGGTTCTTCCTGTATTGTTAACCAGTGCTTTGTGTAGTGTTAACCAGTGCTTTCTGTAGTGTTAACCAGTGTTTCGTGTAGTGTTAACCAGTGCTTCCTGTAGTGTTAACCAGTGTATCCTGTAGTGTTAACCCGTGCTTCCTGTAGTGTTAAACAGTGCTTCTTGTAGTGTTTACCAGTGCTTCCTGTAGTGTTAACCGGTGCTTCCTGTAGTGTTAACCAATGCTTCCTGTAGTGTTAACCGGTTCTTCCTGTAGTGTTAACCAGTGCGTCCTGAAGTGTTAACCAGTGTTTTCTGTAGTGTTAACCGGTGCTTCCTGTAGTGTTAACCAGTGCTTCCTGTAGTGTTAACCGGTGCTTCCTGTAGTATTAACCAATGCTTCCTGTAGTGTTAACCAGTGCTTCCTGTAGTGTTAACCAGTGCTTCCTGTAGTGTTTACCAGTGCTTCCTGTAGTGTTAACCGGTGCTTCCTGTAGTGTTTACCAGTGCTTCCTGTAGTTTATCAGTGCTTCCTGTTGTGTTAACCAATGCTTCCTGTAGTATTAACCAATGCTTCCTGTAGTGTTAACCAGTGCTTCCTGTAGTGTTAACCGGTGCTTCCTGTAGTATTAACCAATGCTTCCTGCAGTGTTAACCAGTGCTTCCTGTAGTGTTAACCAGTGCTTTCTGTAGTGTTAACCAGTGCTTCCTGTAGTGTAACCAGTGCTTCATGTAGTGTTAACCAGTGCTTTCTATAGTGTTAACTAGTGCTTCCTGTAGTGTTAACCAGTGCTTCCTATAGTGTTAACCAGTGCTTCCTGTAGTGTTAACCAGTGCTTCCTGTAGTGTTAACCAGTGCTTTCTGTAGTGTTAACCAGTGTTTCCTGTAGTGTTAGCCATTTCTTCCTATTGTGTTAACCAGTGCTTCATGTAATGTTAACCAGTGCTTCCTGTAGTGTTAACCAGTGCTTCCTGTAGTGTTAACCAGTGCTTCCTGTGGTGTTAACCAGTGCTTCCTGTGGTGTTAACCAGTGCTTCCTGTAGTGTTAACCAGTGCTTCCTGTAGTGTTAACCGGTGCTTCGTGTAGTGTTAACCAGTGCTTCCTGTAGTGTTAACCATTGCTTCCTATAGTGTTAACCAGTGCTTCCTGTAGTGTTAACCATTGCTTCCTGTAGTGTTAACAAGTGCTTTCTGTAGTGTTAACTAGTGCTTCCTGTGGTGTTAACCAGTGCTTCCTGTAGTGTTAACCAGTGCTTAGTGTAATATTAACCAGTGATTTCTGTAGTGTTAACCAGTGCTTCCTGTAGTGTTAACCGGTGCTTCGTGTAGTGTTAACCAGTGCTTCCATGTAGTGTTAACCATTGCTTCCTATAGTGTTAACCAGTGCTTCCTGTAGTGTTAACCTTTACTTCCTGTAGTGTTAACAAGTGCTTTCTGTAGTGTTAACTAGTGCTTCCTGTGGTGTTAACCAGTGCTTCCTGTAGTGTTAACCAGTGCTTCCTGTAGTGTTAACCAGTGCTTCCTGTAGTGTTAACCAGTGCTTCCTGTGGTGTTAACCAGTGCTTCCTGTAGTGTTAACCAGTGCTTCCTGTAGTGTTAACCAGTGCTTCCTATAGTGTTAACCAGTGCTTCCTGTAGTGTTAACCAGTGCTTCCTATAGCGTTAACCAGTGCTTTCTGTATTGTTAACCAGTGCTTCCTGTAGTGTTAACCGGCGCCTCCTGTAGTGTTAACCAGTGCTTCCTGTAGTGTTAACCAGTGCTTTCTTTTGTGTTAACCGGTGCTTCCTGTAGTGTTAACCAGTGCTTCCTGTAGTGTTAACCAGTGCTTAGTGTAATATTAACCAGTGATTTCTGTAGTGTTAACCAGTGCTTCCTGTAGTGTTAACCGGTGCTTCGTGTAGTGTTAACCAGTGCTTCCTGTAGTGTTAACCATTGCTTCCTATAGTGTTAACCAGTGCTTCCTGTAGTGTTAACCATTGCTTCCTGTAGTGTTAACAAGTGCTTTCTGTAGTGTTAACTAGTGCTTCCTGTGGTGTTAACCAATGCTCCCTGTAGTGTTAACCAGTGCTTCCTGTAGTGTTAACCAGTGCTTCCTGTGGTGTTAACCAGTGCTTTCTGTAGTGTTAACCAGTGCTTCCTGTAGTGTTAACCAGTGCTTCCTATAGTGTTAACCAGTGCTTCCTGTAGTGTTAACCAGTGCTTCGTGTAATATTAACCAGTGCTTTCTGTAGTGTTAACCAGTGCTTCCTGTAGTGTTAACCGGCGCCTCCTGTAGTGTTAACCAGTGCTTCCTGTAGTGTTAACCAGTGCTTCCTGTTGTGTTAACCGGTGCTTCCTGTATTGTTAACCAGTGCTTTGTGTAGTGTTAACCAGTGCTTTCTGTAGTGTTAACCAGTGTTTCGTGTAGTGTTAACCAGTGCTTCCTGTAGTGTTAACCAGTGTATCCTGTAGTGTTAACCCGTGCTTCCTGTAGTGTTAAACAGTGCTTCTTGTAGTGTTTACCAGTGCTTCCTGTAGTGTTAACCGGTGCTTCCTGTAGTGTTAACCAATGCTTCCTGTAGTGTTAACCGGATCTTCCTGTAGTGTTAACCAGTGCGTCCTGTAGTGTTAACCAGTGTTTTCTGTAGTGTTAACCGGTGCTTCCTGTAGTGTTAACCAGTGCTTCCTGTAGTGTTAACCGGTGCTTCCTGTAGTATTAACCAATGCTTCCTGTAGTGTTAACCAGTGCTTCCTGTAGTGTTAACCAGTGCTTCCTGTAGTGTTTACCAGTGCTTCCTGTAGTGTTAACCGGTGCTTCCTGTAGTGTTTACCAGTGCTTCCTGTAGTTTATCAGTGCTTCCTGTTGTGTTAACCAGTGCTTCCTGTAGTATTAACCAATGCTTCCTGTAGTGTTAACCAGTGCTTCCTGTAGTGTTAACCGGTGCTTCCTGTAGTATTAACCAATGCTTCCTGTAGTGTTAACCAGTGCTTCCTCTAGTGTTAACCAGTGCTTCCTGTAGTGTTTACCAGTGCTTCCTGTAGTGTTAACCGGTGCTTCCTGTAGTGTTTACCAGTGCTTCCTGTAGTTTATCAGTGCTTCCTGTAGTGTTTACCAGTGCTTCCTGTAGTGCTTACCAGTGCTTTCTGTAGTGCTGACCAGTACTTCCTGTAGTGTTAACCAGTGCTTCCTGTAATGTTAAACAGTACTTCCTGTAGTGATAGTGTTTCCAGTGTGTTTCATAGCCTGATTGAGACAATGTGTGTAATGTCTACAATGTATATTTAAGGGTATATTGCCTTTTTCATATAATTTTTTTTGTTCCCGATATCTTCATTAATAGCTAAAACAAAAAAAACTTGCTTTATATAATTATTTGACTTATTACAGTAGCTACGTCTGTAGGTAGGATGTTACATATACACTTCACTGTGCTCGTTGTTGGTGTGTGATGACTGGGTGTCCGCTCTCGCAAACTGCTTAGCTTACTACGGGTTCACTTGTTTACCTCCCGGCGTCGCTGGAGTAACACTGGCTAGTCACGTGATCGCACCTGAGGTTGGGGACTGCCCTCCCTACCTCATTGAGTCTCTAGATCTGCTTCCTGCCTGAGGAGCCCCTCTCTCTAGATTTGCTGCCTGCCTCAGGAGCACCTCTCTCTAGATTTGCTGCCTGCCTCAGGAGGACCTCTCTTTAGATCTTTTTCTTGCCCGAGAAGCACACTTCACCAGATCTCTCGTCTCTGGCTATTTGTTCGTGATTTAGACTGTTTTCGGTAGAGTATGATTTCGTTGGTGAGTTGAAACATACTTCTAGTAACTCTGTTCACAGAGCATTATTCATACTTAGTGATTTTGACGTTTTGCCGAGGTTGTGTGTCGCAGAGACACTCGATTTATCCTTGGTCCCAAGTTGAAGCTTCTGACCTTCTTTGTGGCATCTACGCACTGTCGTAGTCGGGGATTTGGTTATGCTGAGCTTAGATTCAGTGTTAAAGGAGATTTACGCCTTTTATGGAGGATCTGCTGATGGTCCTCAGTTAGGGTCGTTATTTTGTCTCCTTGTTTGTGACGCTGTGCTGCTGCTCTGTACGTTACTGCTGTTCGACGAATGGTTCGTCATATTGTTCAATCAAACTGTTTTGATTGCCTTGTTGGACAAGAAGATAGATTATTTTAGGACTTTAGTCAGTCACTGTTTAAGTCTAAGTCGAGTCTAGTCTTTCTGAGACATAACGAGCATATCTATAATTTGAGTACAACTCATCATAGCTAAGTACCAGACGGTACTTGTGAGTCGAACTGATACGAAATATGCACTCAGCACTATAGTGTTATGCAAAAATGTGGGATAGCTGGGGGCTTGAGCCTGGTCTAAGGGCAAAGGTAAAAGTTACACACATACTAGCCCAAACCGGCCACCCAGGGCTATCCCAGACAAAACAGAAAGCACTAAACTGGTATGTGTACTTATAGGGGTTGGGTAACAAGAGGGTTAGGCAAAAATCCCAATTAGGAAAATATATCTATTTAGTCACCATAACATAACATAACAGAAAAAACTTAATCCTAAACGCCCAAATGAGGGTACACAAACAACAGCTGGCTTGAGGTCCAGCCACCAACCATTATGCCTCGTCAGCGCCAGGCCCACACTACTCCCAACCTCACTTCTTATTTCCTCACTCCTCCCACAGCACCCTGACCATGTCAGAGCCTGGGTGAACATACAGGTAAGCCATATGAGAGCCTATGGCTTGAGTTGGATAAACAAAATGAGTGCACAACTACAAACTTATCTTAAATACACAGCATCTCCGACGCCAGCCTCTACACACCATGCTAACGTCACGTGACTCCCCCAAACCACGCTTACTCTGCGTACCCAAACATCCTTGGAAAATAAATCATTAACAGAATTTCTTTATAATTACAGTTAGAGTACTTTACAGTACCCCCAAATGCACATTATCAATTATAAAATTATTCTTTACAACTATAATATTCATATTATTATGGCACACTTCTCCACTATATGTACATTACGATGTCATGCAGAACCCTGCATAACAATAGCACAACATGTAAAATTTAACATTGCAATTAATGTACACACAAGTAATATCCAGAAGTGTAGCAGCTTATATCCTGAATTATAATAAATTTATTTAATAATATCCACCTAGACACTTTTTCATATTAAAGATCTCAAATTTTATTTCGTTGGTTTATTATCATTCAGTTGCGATCCTAAAACACTATTAATATTTCTACCAATTAAAGGGATAACTGACTTGGTCTTATTCTGATAAATTGTTACAAAACCAGAAACAAGTTAGTTGCTCGAGGAAGATCATTAAGTTGACCTCTTAATATTCTCTGAAGATGTATATACTGTATGGATATTGCATTCTGTAACAGGTGGTATCTGCCACGATACAGTGTTGACCCCGTGCTGACACAATGACCGATGTTGCAGTGGTCAGGCTTAGGCTTGAGTCCAAGTACTTGTGGCAGTCTGGCAGACACACTGATGTTGTATAGTAACCAGATTTAGGCTTGGTTACAAGTACTTCTGGCAGCTGGGCAGACACACAGACGATGATCAAGCTAAACGTAATGTATATGATCAGTCTTATGGTCACTTTCTTAAACACTGTATACTTCACTGTCCACTTATTGAGGAATATAGAGGTAGCATAAGTACCTCTGCTATGTATGTATCCTATTATTGAAAATAAGATTCCGAATATGTTTTAGCAAGTATCTTAATATGTTTGTAACAGATAAAATATAAATTGCAAATATATATGCAGATGTTCTCCTCTTGACGCTTCTGGGACCTAGTTCTTACTAGGTCTTTGTGTGTCCACATGTTATTGCTCAACCATCCACGCGTTGGATATGTTGTACACAACAGACTGGCGGTAAAATCTAATGTTTTCTTTTTTCTCTTATACTTCTTTATCACTTTCTTCTTATTATTATTATTATTAGTAGTAGTAGTAGTAGTATTCTGGGAATACTGTAGTCAACTGGTAACACTTTTCTATAATCAGGAATTTACAAGCTGCAGCGAGTGCTCAGCTAGAATTGGGAATTCCAAATACTGGTGATATTCCAAGAATGGTAATATTAAGCGGACGTGAGAAGATTGCAATATTAGAAGAGATATCTTAAAAGCAGAAAAAAAATCTTAGTGTCTTCGGAACATTCGAAGATCCCTTAAATTTTTTCTCTCCAATTTCTCTAAGGCTTTTCCGTGGGCATGGAAGAATGTCTCACTGGCATTAAAAGTAAGCAATGACCGTAAACATTTCACGGTTAAGGAAGAATAAATTCATTGGAAGCGCGTCAGGCATTCTCGATGCAGTGAATTTCGTCCTGTAGTATTACAGGCTCTGTTGTAGTCTCTGAAAAAGACATTGCAGTTATTACAGTAGCGGTGGGAATTTCCCATGGTTAGAGAAAATGTTCCAAACCCCAGTGAAATAACTTTTACGAACAAATCATGTAACAAAGGGAGGGAACGAATATTCCAAAGTTTGCAAGGAGATATTCCAGACACAAAATGAATATTCCATAAGGTGCAGCCGTCTTTTCCAGAGTTCAGCACATATTTTCTACCTAAGGGATAGAGCGGATTCTCCAAAGGTTGGAATGGATTTATTTTTCCAGGCCCCCAGAGGGTGTTTTGTCCTTTATGTGTAACTTTGGCTGTGGTCTGCATATTGATGGAACCGGCTGGCTGGAAGTGACGCTTGTATAACACTAGTCTTGTTGTGAATGCCCATGGAATTTACTGGCCGAAAGTGAAGCTTTCTTAACGCGGATTGCAGTCCTTGTGTTACTTGAAGTAGCTGTCTGAGTTGCCTGTGAATGATACCTGCGTAACTGGCTGGATATGACGTTTTCTTCACAAAGGTTCTAATTTGGGTGTTGACGGAATTAGCTGATTGGAAGTGACGCTTCTTACGTAATGGAGGTTTTAAGCTGGGTGTGTCATTAACTAGATGACTAAAAGTGATGTGTTGCTGGAGTAAGCTGACTGTAAGACATTTCCATAACACGGGTCTAAGAGTGGATATTGTCGGAACAAGCTGACTGGAAGAAAGACCTTCATAAAACGGGTCTTAGGGAGGGTGTTGCTGGAGCAAGCTGACTGGATGAAAGACCCTCATAACAAGGGTCTTAGAGAGCGTGCTGCTGGAGCAATCTGACTGGAAGAAGACCTCCATAGCACGCATCTTAGGGAGGGTGCTGCTGGAGCAAGCTGACTGGCAGACCTCCATAACATGGGTCTTAGGGAGGGTATTTCTGGTGCAAGCTGACTGGATGAAAGACTTCCACAACACTGGTCTTATAGAGTGTGTTGATGGAGCAAGCTCACTGGAAGAAAGACCTCCATAACACGTGTCTTAGAGAGCGTGTTGCTGGAGCAAGCTGACACAAAGAAGAAATTTTTCTGTACTGACAATTTCTGGTCCCGTCTCCTGATGCTATATATCTTCCTTCTGTTGTATTTTTACGCTTAGTGTATATTTTGCCTTTACGCATTATAACTTGCGTTTATTTGTTAATCTTTTATTCATTTGAATCTTAACATTATATATATATATATATATATATATATATATATATATATATATATATATATATATATATATATATATATATATATATATATATATATATATATATATGTTAAGGACAACTGGTCGTTGTCCTTCTCCTCTCGTTTCACTTCTCTTTCAGATCCTCGTGTTGTTTCTGCTTCTCCCAGCTTGCTCTCTTTTTCCTTCGTTTCTTTATATTTTTTCGTTTGTCCCGTCATTCTATTATATTTTCACATAGTTTGAAATCTTACATCTTTCTCAAATCCTTCTTCGAATATTTTTTTTTTATTCCTTTACCCCTAATTCTCCTCTCTCTCTCTCTCTCTCTCTCTCTCTCTCTCTCTCTCTCTCCAGAACAGTCAGTATTGGACTTAACAGACGATGCACAGTACTAGTAGTGTGTGGCATATAACTTCCAGTCCTGGGTTAATACCCCTGCAACACACACTCCTATTGGACGAAGATGTTAGCATCTTGACGTTGATTGGCTGGAGCGTCCGTGGCTCACTAAAGCCTCCTTCTCCAGTTGGAACGAGAATGTTACCATCTCTATGTTGATTGGCTGGAGCGTTCGTGGCTCTCCGAAGCCTCCTTCGCCAATAGGATGACGATGTTAACGTGACGTTGATTGGCTGGAACGTCCGTGGCTCTCCGAAGCATCAGAGATACAGCAGTAGGTTAACAGCAGATAGTACAAGGAAAGCCCCCTAGTTATGCATGGTTTTTCGGATAATTCAAAACTTGGACTAGCAGAATAAAAATGCA
>NC_091326.1:15706166-15721166 GCF_038502225.1 Cherax quadricarinatus | reverse complement strand
TTAGGGTGGGATGGGGTGGGTGGGGGTTGGAAGGGGATGAGTGGGGTTAGAGTGGGGGTTGGAAGGTGGTGAGTGGGGTTAGGGTGGGCTGGGGGGGGTGGGGGGGTGGTGGGGGGTCAGGCTGGTGTTGAGGGTTGGTGGTAGTAGGGGAGGGTGGAGGTTGAGGGTTGGTGGTAATAGGGGAGGGTGGGGGTGGAGGGTTGGTGGTAGAAGGGGAGGGTGGGGGTGGAGGGTTGGTAGTAGGGGAGGGAGGGGGTGGAGGGGTGGTGGTAGTAGGGGAGGGGGGTGGAGGGTAAGTGGAAGTAGGGGAGGGTGGGGTGGAGGGGTGGTCGTAGTAGTGGAGGGTGGTGGTGGAGGGGTGGTGGTAGTAGGAGAGGGTGGGGGTGGAGGGGTGGTGGTAGTAGGGGAGGGTAGGGTGGTGGGTTGGTGGTAGTAGGGGAGGGTGGAGGGTTGGTGGTAGTAGGGGAGGGTGGGGGTGGTGGTAGTAGGTGAGGGTGGGGTGGAGGGTTGGTGGTAGTAGGGGAGGGTGGGGGTGGAGGGGTGGTGGTAGTAGGGGAGGGTGGGGGTGAAGGGGTGGTGGTAGTAGGGGAGGGTGGGGGTGGAGGGGTGGTGGTAGTAGGGGAGGGTGGGGGTGGAGGGGTGGTGGTAGTAGGGGAGAGTGAGGGTGGAGGGGTGGTGGTAGTAGGGGAGGGTGGGAGTGGAGGGGTGGTGGTAGTAGGGGAGGGTGGGGGTGGAGGGGTGGTGGTAGTAAGGGAGGGTGGGGTAGTGGTAGTAGGGGAGGGTGGGGGTGGAGGGGCCCTGGTAGTAGGGGAGGGTGGGGGTGGAGGGGTGGTGGTAGTAGGGGAGGGTGGGGGTGGAGGGGTGGTGGTAGTAGGGGAGGGTGGGGGTGGAGGGGTGGTGGTAGTAGGGGAGGGTGGGGGTGGAGGGGTGGTAGTAGGGGAGGGTGGGGGTGGAGGGGTGGTGGTAGTAGGGGAGGGTGGGGGTGGAGGGGTGGTGGTAGTAGGGGAGGGTGGGGGTGGAGGGGTGGTAGTAGGGGAGGGTGGGGGTGGAGGGGTGGTGGTAGTAGGGGAGGGTGGGGGTGGAGGGGTGGTGGTAGTAGGGGAGGGTGGGGGTGGAGGGGTGGTAGTAGGGGAGGGTGGGGGTGGAGGGGTGGTAGTAGGGTGGGGGTGGAGGGGTGGTGGTAGTAGGGTGGGGGGGAGGGGGGGTGGAGGGGTGGTGGTAGTAGGGGAGGGTGGGGGTGGAGGGGTGGTGGTAGTAGGGGAGGGTGGGGGTGGAGGGGTGGTAGTAGGGGAGGGTGGGGGTGGAGGGGTGGTAGTAGGGGAGGGTGGGGGTGGAGGGGTGGTAGTAGGGGAGGGTGGGGGTGGAGGGGTGGTGGTAGTAGGGGAGGGTGGGGGTGGAGGGGTGGTAGTAGGGGAGGGTGGGGGTGGAGGGGGTGGTAGTAGGGGAGGGTAGGGTAGTGGAGGGGTGGTGGTAGTAGGGGAGGGTGGGGGTGGAGGGGTGGAGTGGTAGTAGGGGAGGGTGGGGGTGGAGGGGGGTGGTAGTAGGGGAGGGTGGGGGTGGAGGGGGGTGGTAGTAGGGGAGGGTGGGGGTGGAGGGGTGGTAGTAGGGGAGGGTGGGGGTGGAGGGGTGGTGGTAGTAGGGGAGGGTGGGGGTGGAGGTGGTGGTAGTAGGGGAGGGTGGGGGTGAAGGGGTGGTGGTAGTAGGGGAGGGTGGGGGTGGAGGGGGGTGGTAGTAGGGGAGGGTGGGGGTGGAGGGGTGGTAGTAGGGGAGGGTGGGGGTGGAGGGGTGGTAGTAGGGGAGGGTGGGGGTGGAGGGGTGGTAGTAGGGGAGGGTGGGGGTGGAGGGGTGGTAGTAGGGGAGGGTGGGGGTGTTGGGGTGGTGGTAGTAGGGGAGGGTGGGGGTGGAGGGGTGGTGTAGTAGGGGAGGGTGGGGGTGGAGGGGTGGTAGTAGGGGAGGGTGGGGGTGGAGGGGTGGTAGTAGGGGAGGGTGGGGGTGGAGGGGTGGGTGGAGGGGTGGTAGTAGGGGAGGGTGGGGGTGGAGGGGTGGTAGTAGGGGAGGGTGGGGGTGGAGGGGTGGTAGTAGGGGAGGGTGGGGGTGGAGGGGTGGTAGTAGGGGAGGGTGGGGGTGGAGGGGTGGTAGTAGGGGAGGGTGGGGGTGGAGGGGTGGTAGTAGGGGAGGGTGGGGGTGGAGGGGTGGTAGTAGGGGAGGGTGGGGGTGGAGGGGTGGTAGTAGGGGAGGGTGGGGGTGGAGGGGTGGTAGTAGGGGAGGGTGGGGGTGGAGGGGTGGTAGTAGGGGAGGGTGGGGGTGGAGGGGTGGTAGTAGGGGAGGGTGGGGGTGGAGGGGTGGTAGTAGGGGAGGGTGGGGGTGGAGGGGTGGTAGTAGGGGAGGGTGGGGGTGGAGGGGTGGTAGTAGGGGAGGGTGGGGGTGGAGGGGTGGTAGTAGGGGAGGGTGGGGGTGGAGGGGTGGTAGTAGGGTGGGGGTGGAGGGGGGTGGTAGTAGGGGAGGGTGGGGGTGGAGGGGTGGTAGTAGGGTGGGGGGGAGGTAGTAGGGGAGGGTGGGGGTGGAGGGGTGGTAGTAGGGGAGGGTGGGGGTGGAGGGGTGGTAGTAGGGGAGGGTGGGGGTGGAGGGGTGGTAGTAGGGGAGGGTGGGGGTGGAGGGGTGGTGGAGGAGGAAGCGAAGTCAATTTATTTTTTTTTAGTTTTCCTGATTTATTTACTACGTGGTACATGCTGGAAAGTGACCTCGTTATCTACCTGTCTGCGACCGAAAGTGACCTCGTTTTTCTACTTGTCTCTGCTAGAAAGTGACCTCATCTTAATCATTATCTACTTGTCTCTGCTTGAAAGCGACCTCATCTTAATCATTGTCTACTTGTCTCTGCTTGAAAGTGACCTCATCTTAATCATTATCTACTTGTCTCTGCTTGAAAGTGACCTCATCTTAATCATTATCTACTTGTCTCTGCTTGAAAGTGACCTCATCTTAATCATTATCTACTTGTCTCTGCTTGAAAGTGACCTCATCTTAATCATTATCTACATGTCTCTGCTTGAAAGTGACCTCATCTTAATCATTATCTACTTGTCTCTGCTTGAAAGTGACCTCATCTTAATCATTATCTACTTGTCTCTGCTAGAAAGTGACCTCATCTTAATCATTGTCTACTTGTCTCTGCTAGAAAGTGACCTCATGTGACACTTTCAGCTGAGTGAAAGCTTGATGAGGCTTCTTGAAATTCATTTTGCCTGTTTTTGGCTTCACTTTACATACTAACTCCAAAGTGACCTAAAGCATAATCCAGGACGACTACAGACCAGTGGTTTTTCAGTGCATTTATCCTGATGTGTGTGTGTGTGTGTGTGTGTGTGTGTGTGTGTGTGTGTGTGTGTGTGTGTGTGTGTGTGTGTGTGTGTGTGTGTGTGTGTGTGTGTGTGTGTGTGTGTGTGTGTGTGTGGTGTGTGTGTGTGGTGTGTGTGATGTGTGATGTGTGGTGTGTGGTGTGTGTGTGTGTGTGTGTGTGGTGTGTGGTGTGTGTGTGTGGTGTGTGTGATGTGTGATGTGTGGTGTGTGGTGTGTGTGTGTGTGTGTGTGTGTGTGTGTGTGGTGTGTGGTGTGTGTGTGTGGTGTGTGTGATGTGTGATGTGTGGTGTGTGGTGTGTGTGTGTGTGTGTGTGGTGTGTGTGGTGTGTGTGTGTGTGTGTGTGTGTGTGTGTGTGTGTGTTACAATGTGGGATAAAAAAAACTGTACCATGTATCTCTGTGTTGTTGCAGAGGTGGCCAGCAGACGGGAACATGGTGAGCAGAGTGGATCAATGCGACGTTCCTTCTCAAAGTCAGCCACCGACCTCATCCACCGTACCCGGTCCACTTCCGGCGAGAGGTAAACGCCCCTTTTCTTAATTGATTGTCACAGTTTTAATAGCAGGGTTTTCCTTCAATATTTCCCGTTTTATCGACTGTTTTTTATGGTATAAAGGTATATATATATATATATATATATATATATATATATATATATATATATATATATATATATATATATATATATATATTTATATATATATATATATATATATATATATATGTCGTGCCGAATAGGCAGAACTTGCGATCTTGGCTTAAATAGCAACGCTCATCTTGCCATATAGGACAAGTGAAAATTTGTGCATGCAATAATTTCGCCAAAATCATTCTGAACCTAACGAAGAAAATATATTTCATTGTGTTTGTTTAGTATTAAATTATTGTAAACAAATCTAAAATATATTTAGGTGGGTTAGGCTAAAATAAATTGTTCTTGTTATAATAAGGTTAGGTAAGTTTTCTAAGATTCTTTTGGAGCAAAATTAAAAATTTTTACATTAACATTAATGAAAAAAATATATCTTTAAACGTATAAGAGAAAATTTTAGAAAGGACTTAATTTTAAATGAGTTCTTGCTAAGTGACCAGTTTTACATTTTCGGCACGACATATATATATATATATATATATATATATATATATATATATATATATATATATATATATATATATATATATATATATATATATATATATATATATATATATTATATATTATATATAGGATGGGGTCCACCTCTGGTGTAAATTGTGGGACCCACAGCCTCGGAGAAGTGGATAAAAAGGCTTCAAGGAAGAATATTTGGATTTCTTCCTGAAGCCGTTTGAATATTTCACTTCCCCTACCACCCCATCTTTTCATATTTTTTTTTTTTTACCAATAGGAACATTTTATTACATACTATGGTACAGAAGATTTAAGAGATACATTGTTGATATAAAGGTGGCATATACGGTACATGTTACGTGTATATCACCAAATTAAATAGATTTAATTTTTAAAAGAAACTTTGGAAATATATTCAAGTTCATTGGGGTTTAGACATGATAATGATAAAATAATAATCTTTACTTCTACAATGTACAATATACAAATGATTTAAGATAATCTTCAAATGAACTTACAACTACTGGATGATTCATTAAGTTGACTTACATGAATGGTAAAGTTTGCAGTGTTTGACGTCAACTCTTTGAGTTATGATTACGACATGTTAGTATTTATCACAAATGTCGTTCAAATACCACTACAATGGCAATCTATATTTCAGTATTATTGTCCAGGACATAATAATTCTGAAAGCTCATAAAGCGCTCAGTGTCTCGGACAAAACTTTGATTATATTCCTGTATGCATAAAATTTTCATATCTTTTTTTTTCATTTTTATTGTATTTTCAAAGGGTCTTATATACAGTATTAGTAGAACATGAATATAACAGATATAAGTCACAGGTTATTTCGTAAAATGTAATTCAGATTTAAATGGGAGATGACAGAAGTTGCATCATCCGCAAACAGACCAGGTGTAAGTTTTTGAGGTGCCTTGAGAAGGTCACTGTTGTGGAAAAAGACACTTATGTACAGTTCAGGACATTTATTAAAGGAAACGTTTCGCCACGAGTGGCTTCTTCAGTCCTAATACAGAGAAAACTAAGAAAACATTTATATATATAGTGGCAGGAGTCAGGTGAGGTGATGCGTGGGTAGAGGTGGTAGTAATAGTAGTAGTAGTAATGGAACTAAGGAGGTGAGGCAAGAGAGGGACCTGCTTAGTTCCATTACTACTACTATTACTACTACCACCTCTACCCACGCATCACCTCACCTGACTCCTGCCACTATATATATAAATGTTTTCTTAGTTTTCTCTGTATTAGGACTGAAGAAGCCACTCGTGGCGAAACGTTTCCTTTAATAAATGTCCTGAACTGTACATAAGTGTCTTTTTCCACATCTTGTCGGTATCACCATACCATTTCCTCAAGGTCACTGTTGTATATGAGGGAAAAGCAGAGGGCCGAGAATACTACCCTGAGGCACCTCTTTGTTGACAGGTCGAACTGACCTGTCGAGTTGGCAATTTGCTGAGGGTGGTGCCAGTGTCAAATATTATGACTCACGACCTCTCAAGGAAGGTTCCTTGATGTTGGCGAGGGGCTCTTGATCTAGGGAATTGGATCTGTGCTCCTGTTCCATGAATTAAACCTGAATACCTTCCACATTCCCATCCCCCAACAGTCACTGCATAATCTTACTGGTATAGCGCTCCCCCTTGATTATAATAATAATAATAATAATAATAATAATAATAATAATATGACTCACGAAACTGTAATATACATGTTGGACGAATCTTATTGTAGCCAGGTGGCCCTGTGGTTTACGCACTGGCCTGGAGTTTTACGACTCGCTCGCCATAGGTTCTAACCCCACCGTTACCACAGTTTATCAAATATTTCTAAATGCATTAATTGCAACAATACACACACTGATTCAAAACAGACGTAGGATCTAATCTTCTCTTCTAATCCCACAATGAATAATGTTCACGCAAAATAACCAAAATAATGAGTAAATTATCACATAATTCACCTACCTTTATGCTGAAATTTGATGGCGAATGATAACGAAATTAAAAAAAATAGTGGGTTAGATATAAAATGAGGAGTATAAAGTTTTAAGTAGTCCTGGCAGCACTTGACAGCTGGGGGACACGAAACCAACTTTCTGAAGCAGCTGGTTAAGTTCAGTATTGGCTCCCTGTGAGTCCTTAAGAAATCTTAATTTTGTGTCAAGTTGGTGTAACTTTGGAGAGTTTTGGGTGGTGGGAGAGTGGTTGATGGTCAACTTAATGTACCGGGAACTGGTTGAGAGGGAGAGAGAAGGAAAGAGAAACAGAAAGAAGGGAAGGGAGATAAGAAATGAGCGCTGCTTTGCCCCAGCACCTCGTTCACTATTACTATAACTGCTACTACTACTACTACTATTACTACTACTACTACTACTACTACTACTATTATTATTACTACTACTACTACTACTACTACTACTACTACTACTACTATTACTACTACTACTACTGTTACTACTACTACTATTACTACTACTATTACTACTACTGTTACTATTACTACTTCTACTATTACTACTAATACTACTACTATTACTACTACTACTACTACTATTGCTACTACTACTACTGCTGCTGCTGCTGCTGCTGCTGCTGCTGCTGCTGCTGCTACTACTGTCACCACTACTACTACTGCTACTAATACTGCTACTATTGCTACTACTACTACTACTGCTGCTACTACTACTATTGCTACTATTATTATTGCTACTATTATTATTACCCCTACTATTGCTACTGCTACTATTACTATTGCTACTATTACTATTACCGCTACTATTGCTGATACTACTAATACTACTATTGCTGTTACTGCTATTACTACTACTACCACCACTACTACTATTGCTACTCCCACTACTACTACTGCTACTACCACCACTATATTGCTACTACTACGACTACTACTACTACCGCTACTACTACTACTACTGCTACTACTACTACCACCACTACTACTTCGACTACTACTGCTACTACTACTACTGCTGCTACTACTACGACTACTACTACTGGTACTACTACCACCACTACTACTACTGCTGCTACTACTACTACTACTACCACTAGTACTATTGCTACTACTACTACTACTGCTACTACTACTGCTACTACTACTACGACTACTACTACTACTACTACCACCACTACTACTACTACTACTGTTACTACTACTACTACCACTACTACTACTATTGATACTACTATCAGTACTACTATTGCTACTACTACCACTACTACTATTACTTCATTTTTGGTTGAACTAAGGCAATACTAAAACAGGACAAATAACGCTCATTTGGTATATTCACCAGAGAAATTAAAGCATTACGCTGATATACTGTTCATAATGTTGATACATTGTTCATAATGTTGATACATTGATCATAATGTTGATACATTGTTCATAATGTTGATACATTGTTCATAATGTTGATACATCGTTCATGATGGGATGCTGAATGATCACTTTATTGTTATGTCACTTAGTGATATATAACAATAAATAACAATACATACACTAAGAGATATATAAGAGGATATAACTAGGTGATATATAGAAGGGATGTATATAGTAGAGTGCCTGCACTCTCCGAACTGCACGTTGCAGTTCGGAGAGTCATCTGAACTGTAATGTCAGCACGCTTTTGGCGAGATAGAGTTTTAGTGAATGACTGTAAATGTGTTTCCTCTATTTTTTATGGGGGGAGGGGGAGAGGGACAGAAGCACGACTGGTGTATTAAAAACAATCTGATGGAATAATTTAATTTGACTGTAGGTAGTTTGAGTTCAATGGGGGATTGTCTACTGGTGAGCATTGATTGAAAGAAATATTTAAACCTTACGCGAGGTAAAAAGAGCATTTTGCAGTTTTCATGGGCCTAGGTAAGGAGTTTGACAAGGTGGATCACATTGTATGGAATGACGGGAAAGATGGATTACGACTTTAAGATTGGTATGAGACAAGATGGAGAGCAGCGTCGCCACATTTGAAGTTTAGCGATAATGCGAATAGAGAAAATTATCTTTATTGAAGCAGGACACAGGCTGGGTATCTTTATTTGTAGATGTTCCGCCATCCAGTAGCTTTATTAATACAAGGATGCCGTTTGAAGACTGTTGAACTTTATTCCGAAGATGAGGTAATCAGTCCCTCGGTCTTGGAGTTGATGAGAACACCATAGTCTTGAAGAACACCATAGTCTTGAAGAACACCATAGTCTTGAAGAACACCGTAGTCTTGAAGAACACCGTAGTCTTGAAGAACACCATAGTCTTGAAGAACACCATAGTCTTGAAGAACACCATAGTCTTGAAGAACACCGTAGTCTTGAAGAACACCGTAGTCTTGAAGAACACCATAGTCTTGAAGAACACCGTAGTCTTGAAGAACACCGTAGTCTTGAAGAACACCGTAGTCTTGAAGAACACCATAGTCTTGAAGAACACCGTAGTCTTGAAGAACACCATAGTCTTGAAGAACACCGTAGTCTTGAAGAACACCATAGTCTTGAAGAACACCGTAGTCTTGAAGAGCACCATAGTCTTGAAGAACACCGTAGTCATGAAGAACACCATAGTCTTGAAGAACACCGTAGTCATGAAGAACACCGTAGTCTTGAAGAACACCGTAGTCATGAAGAACACCGTAGTCATGAAGAACACCGTAGTCTTGAAGAACACCATAGTCTTGAAGAACACCGTAGTCTTGAAGAACACCATAGTCTTGAAGAACACCGTAGTCTTGAAGAACACCATAGTCTTGAAGAACACCATAGTCTTGAAGAACACCGTAGTCTTGAAGAACACCGTAGTCTTGAAGAACACCATAGTCTTGAAGAACACCATAGTCTTGAAGAACACCATAGTCTTGAAGAACACCGTAGTCTTGAAGAACACCGTAGTCATGAAGAACACCATAGTCTTGAAGAACACCGTAGTCTTGAAGAACACCATAGTCTTGAAGAACACCGTAGTCATGAAGAACACCATAGTCTTGAAGAACACCGTAGTCTTGAACACCGTAGTCATGAAGAACACCGTAGTCATAAAGAACACCGTAGTCTTGAAGAACACCATAGTCTTGAAGAACACCGTAGTCTTGAAGAACACCGTAGTCTTGAAGAACACCGTAGTCTTGAAGAACACCATAGTCTTGAAGAACACCGTAGTCATGAAGAACACCATAGTCTTGAAGAACACCGTAGTCTTGAAGAACACCATAGTCTTGAAGAACACCATAGTCTTGAAGAACACCGTAGTCTTGAAGAACACCATAGTCATGAAGAACACCGTAGTCATGAAGAACACCGTAGTCATGAAGAACACCATAGTCTTGAAGAACACCGTAGTCTTGAAGAACACCATAGTCATGAAGAACACCGTAGTCTTGAAGAACACCGTAGTCATGAAGAACACCATAGTCTTGAAGAACACCGTAGTCTTGAAGAACACCATAGTCTTGAACACCGTAGTCTTGAAGAACACCATAGTCTTGAAGAACACCGTAGTCTTGAAGAACACCATAGTCTTGAAGAACACCGTAGTCTTGAAGAACACCATAGTCTTGAAGAACACCGTAGTCATGAAGAACACCATAGTCTTGAACACCGTAGTCTTGAAGAACACCACAGTCTTGAAGAACACCATAGTCTTGAAGAACACCGTAGTCACGAAGAACACCATAGTCTTGAACACCGTAGTCTTGAAGAACACCATAGTCTTGAACACCGTAGTCTTGAAGAACACCGTAGTCTTGAAGAACACCGTAGTCTTGAAGAACACCATAGTCTTGAACACCGTAGTCTTGAAGAACACCGTAGTCTTGAAGAACACCGTAGTCTTGAAGAACACCATAGTCTTGAAGAACACCATAGTCTTGAAGAACACCGTAGTCTTGAAGAACACCATAGTCTTGAAGAACACCGTAGTCTTGAAGAAAACCATAGTCTTGAAGAACACCGTAGTCTTGAAGAACACCATAGTCTTGAAGAACACCGTAGTCTTGAAGAACACCATAGTCTTGAAGAACACCATAGTCTTGAAGAACACCGTAGTCTTGAAGAACACCATAGTCTTGAAGAACACCGTAGTCTTGAACACCATAGTCTTGAAGAACACCGTAGTCTTGAAGAACACCGTATTCTTGAAGAACACCATAGTCTTGAAGAACACCGTAGTCTTGAAGAACACCATAGTCTTGAAGAACACCGTAGTCTTGAAGAACACCATAGTCTTGAAGAACACCATAGTCTTGAAGAACACCGTAGTCTTGAAGAACACCATAGTCTTGAAGAACACCATAGTCTTAAAGAACACCATAGTCTTGAAGAACACTGTAGTCTTGAAGAACACTGTAGTCTTGAAGAACACTGTAGTCTTGAAGAACACCATAGTCTTGAAGAACACCATAGTCTTGAAGAACACCGTAGTCTTGAAGAACACCATAGTCTTGAAGAACACCGTAGTCTTGAAGAACACCATAGTCTTGAAGAACACCGTAGTCATGAAGAACACCGTAATCTTGAAGAACACCGTAGTCTTGAAGAACACCATAGTCTTGAAGAACACCGTAGTCTTGAAGAACACCATAGTCTTGAAGAACACCGTAGTCATGAAGAACACCGTAGTCTTGAAGAACACCGTAGTCATGAAGAACACCGTAGTCTTGAAGAACACCGTAGTCTTGAAGAACACCATAGTCTTAAAGAACACCATAGTCTTGAAGAACACCGTAGTCTTGAAGAACACCGTAGTCTTAAAGAACACCATAGTCTTGAAGAACACCATAGTCTTGAAGAACACCGTAGTCTTGAAGAACACCGTAGTCTTGAAGAACACTGTAGTCTTGAAGAACACCGTAGTCTTGAAGAACACCATTGTCTTGAAGAACACCGTAGTCTTGAAGAACACCGTAGTCTTGAAGAACACCATAGTCTTGAAGAACACCGTAGTCTTGAAGAACACCGTAGTCTTGAAGAACACCGTAGTCTTGAAGAACACCGTAGTCTTGAAGAACACCATAGTCTTAAAGAACACCATAGTCTTGAACACCGTAGTCTTGAAGAACACCGTAGTCTTAAAGAACACCATAGTCTTGAAGAACACCATAGTCTTGAAGAACACCATAGTCTTGAAGAACACCATAGTCTTGAAGAACACCGTAGTCTTGAACAACACCATAGTCTTGAACAACACCGTAGTCTTGAAGAACACCGTAGTCTTAAAGAACACCATAGTCTTGAACACCATAATCTTGAAGAACACCATAGTCTTGAAGAACACCATAGTCTTAAAGAACACTGTAGTCTTGAAGAACACCATAGTCTTGAAGAACACCATAGTCTTGAAGAACACCATAGTCTTGAAGAACACCGTAGTCTTGAAGAACACCATAGTCTTGAAGAACACCGTAGTCTTGAAGATTGGCGTTTATATAACTAGGGAATCCCGCCTACCAGTGACAATGCCTTCGTCTGCTACACGTCCCTCACCTGACGCCAGTATATAAGCGTCAGTCTTCATGCCTGTGCTTCAGCCAGAGACAGACTTCCCCGTTGGGGAGGGGAACTTTTACCAGCATCGTCTTCACCTTCATTGCACGATGAGCTACGCAAATCGTGTCAAGATCAAGCCAACAAGTGGTACCGTTGATGATTCAACGAAGATTGCTCTTGCAACTGTTGTTCAAGGAGCACTGCAAGTTAAATTCAACACCATTTTGTCCCTGAAAGAAGCATTCATTGTTGTGTGTCACGATGATGCTGAAGCAGAGAAGCTACTCACTACAGATGCCACCACTACACTTACCGCTCAAGGGTTTACTGTTACGTCATCTCCTGCCCTCAGGGCCAGGAAATCAGTATTCCTTAAAAAACTTGACAAGATTCTGACGTCTCAAACACCTGCAGAACTCAAGACATCCATCGAAACGCAAAATACTTGGGCTACTGTTGACAGCATCACAAAAATCCCGAATGCATCGTCCATGCTCAAGGTCACCTTCACCGACGTTAACATGGCTGCCACTGCACTGAACGAAGGTCTTGCTGTTTACTACTACTTCATCAGTCCAACCTACATCGAAGCAGAGAGATATCAGTACATCCAACACTGCTGGAACTGTTATTCTTACCATCACACCACCAAAGCATGTCCAGTAAAAGACAAGAAGTTCTGCACTACATGTGGTAGTGAGGGACACACCTTCAGTTCCTGCACCGCTGCTACTCCACCACAACCATCGTGCTTAAACTGTAAAAGTAACGACCACCATACACTGGCAGCAAAATGTCCTACACGAAAGAATATTGTGAAGAAAACACAAGAAGCAGCAAAGAAAAAACCTACTAGCAACACACCAACGTATGCAGCAATTGCAAAGATACAAGCTAACACTACCAAATTACTTCAAGCTACTACTCAGCCAGCCTCCACCATCATCACTCCTCCAGCATGTGACGTAACCAAGATCCACTACTGTCTACTATACGCTCACATGCAAAATATGGCTGTACCTGGATCTTTTAACTCTACCATCAACGAGTTATTTGCACTAAATAATATGTCATCATTCATATTCCCAGCATCTCCACCTTCGGAAGAAATACTAAAATTCACCAATGACCTAATCAACACCTCTACGCCTGCAGCTCCAACACCATCAACAACTAGTGACGTCACTCCAACAACGTCCAATGAGAAGCCTCCATCGCCTCCACTCCTCAAAGAAACCGACCAATCAGAAGCCTTTCCACCAGAAACATCCTCTCATTCGTCCATTGAAGATGAAGTAGAAAATGTACATTCACCAGCACCAACACTACCATCCCAAGACCCAAGATCCAATACTGTACTAGATGAAGATAACGACAAGTATCTTGATTGGGGTGAAATATCTTTCTGTACCACAGCAAATTATCCTCAAGAAATGGAGCCAGCTGAACTCAAATCTCACCTCATCCAAAAAACAGTCAAGTTTGTTGAACATCCTGACGTTGATGGTAACAGTGAACTTTCAGAACTTATAAAGCATCTTGAAATATGTATCAAAGACCCTCGATATCGACACTTGTTAACTCGTCTCATGATAATTCCTACCCAACGCTTTAAACGACTTGAAAATGGATCAACACTCACCACGGAAAATTACTTCGTTAAGAAAAAACGCCACAATTCTCGATAACCACCAAGCCATTATGAAATGACCAATCAACGTTGAGCTCCTCCCTTGTCGCCTGCAGCCACCAATCACCATCAAGAAGCAGCAATCTTCCATCCAGCAAGTTGCAGTCAGCTCCTACAGAGTTCCTGTTGTCTCTACGTCGTCTTTTATCATTGTTATCCAGGCTTAGCAGTTGGGTCTAGTCCTGACTCTTCTCTCTTCGACTCAAGACATTCCTCTCCCCGTCTATTCTTCGCACTGTCCCCACTTGCCCCTCGCCCCTCGTGGGTACTTACCTGTGAGTCCGATCTGATCTGTGCTTCAGATTCTTCAAGACTACTGTGCGCTTTACCAAGACTGAGGGACTGACTACCTCATCTTTTGTACATAGTTCTACAGTCTTCACATTTATGTTCTTGTATTGTATTAATAAAGCCACAGGAATTTCGAACCGTCTCCCAGATGTTGCACGTATGCCTAATTCTTCATCTTGTTGGTATTGTATACCATTTTTGTACAATAAATGCACATGCTGATGCTGTTAATCTCCGAGAGTGCTATGTTAACCTCCTAGGGCGGGTGTTAGATATATTGTTTACGTGCCTTCATGGGTGATCCCATGACCATTCCAAAACATCCTTCAAAGCTGGCATCCACAAATTTTAAATAGTTGAAACTGACACATTTCTAGCGGAATTGTGTGACAACGAAGACGGTAACAGCGGAGAATAATTGGATGAGAAATAAAATGAGAGAGATTCAGAAAAGAAAATTAAAGAAATTTTTTTTAAAATTTAAAAAAATCCTCAAGGATGAAAATAAATCTGAGAAAAATTATCTTGAAAAAAAAATTCCTAAATAAAATTTAAAGATTTATTAAAAATTAAAGGAATTCTGAAAAATAAAGTGATTCTACAAAAATGAAAGAAATTCTGAAAAAATGAAAGTGATTCTGAGATAAATGAAAGCGATTCTGAAAAAAATTATTGATTCTAAAAGAAGTGAAAGTGATTCTGAAAGAAGTGAAAGTAATTCTAAAAGAAGTGAAAGTGATTCTGAAAGAAGTGAAAGTGGTTCTGAAAAAAATAGTGATTCTGAAAAAAAGGAAAAATTCTGAAAAAAATAAAAATGATTCTGAAAAAATGAAAAATTGAAAACAGTGAAGTCATTTTTTTAATTATAAACTAACTTATATACTAATTAATGACAAGTTATATGCAAATCAGCCGATAATTGTTTCACATTACTTTTAAATTATGAGAGAGAGAGAGAGAGAGAGAGAGAGAAAGGCAGAGAGAGACAGACAGACAGACAGAGACAGAGAGATAAGTTGATGTAG
>NC_091326.1:15688666-15703666 GCF_038502225.1 Cherax quadricarinatus | reverse complement strand
CCGTCATGTCGTTCACATATACCAAAAATAGCACTGGTCCTAGGACCGACCCCTGTGGGACCCCGCTCGTCACAGGTGCCCACTGTGATACATCATTACGTACCATGACTCGTTGTTGCCTCCCTGTCAGGTATTCTCTGATCCATTGCAGTGCCCTTCCTGTTATATGCGCCTGATGCTCTAGCTTCTGCACTAATCTCTTGTGAGGAACTGTGTCAAAGGCCTTCTTGCAGTCCAAGAAGATGCAATCAACCCACCCCTCTCTCTCTTGTCTTACTTCTGTTATTTTATCATAAAACTCCAGAAGGTTTGTGACACAGGATTTGCCTTCCGTGAATCCGTGCTGGTTGGCATTTATACTCCTGTTCCGTTCCAGGTGCTCCACCACTCTCCTCCTGATAATCTTCTCCATAATTTTGCATACTATACACGTCAATGACACAGGTCTATAGTTTAGTGCCTCTTTTCTGTCTCCTTTTTTGAAAATGGGAACTACATTTGCTGTCTTCCATACCTCAGGTAGTTGCCCAGTTTCCAGGGATGTGTTGAAGATTGTGGTAAGTGGTACGCACAACATATCTGCTCCCTCTCTAAGGACCCATGGAGAGATGTTGTCCGGTCCCATTGCCTTTGAGGTATCGATGTCCCTTAGCAGTTTCTTCACCTCCTCCTCATCTGTATGTATGTCGTCCAACACTTGTTGGTGTATTCCTTGTTGGTGTCCCCATCTGGTCTGTCCCCCCAGAGTCCTTCCTGTCTCTACTGTAAATACTTCCTTAAATCTCGTGTTGAGCTCCTCACATACCTCTTGATCGTTTCTTGTGAGTTCCCCACCTTCTTTCCTCAGCCTTATCACCTGGTCCTTGACTGTTGTCTTCTTCCTAATGTGTGTGTGTGTGTGTGTGTGTGTCTGGGTATGTGTGTGTGTGTGTGTGTGTGTGTGTGTGTGTGTGTATGTGTGTGTGTGCGTTTGTGTGTGTGTGTTTGTGTATGTATGTGTGTGTGTGTGTGTGTGTGTGTGTGTGTCTGGGTGTGTGTGTGTGTGTGTGTGTGTGTGTTTGTGTGTGGGTGTCTGTATGTGTGTGTGTACTCACCTATTTGTGGCTGCAGGGGTCGATTCATAGCTCCTGGCCCCGCCTCTTCACTGATTGCTACTAGGTCCTCTCTCTCCCTGCCCCATGAGCTTTATCAAACCTCGTCTTAAAACTATGTATGGTTCCCGCCTCCACTACGTCACTTTGTAGGCTATTCCACTGCCTGACTACTCTATGACTGAAGAAATACTTCCTAACATCCCTTTGATTCATCTGAGTCTTCAACTTCTAATTGTGACCTGTTGTTTCTGTGTCCCATTTCTGGAACATCCCGTCTTTGTCCACTTTGTCTATTCCGCGCAGTATTTTATATGTCGTTATCATGTCTCCCCTAACCCTACTGTTCTCCAGTGTCGTCAGGCCGATTTCCCTTAACCTTTATTCGTAGGACAATCCTCTTAGCTCTGGGACTAGTCTTGTTGCAAACCTTTTCACTTTCTCTAATTTCTTGACGTGCTTGCCCAGGTGTGGATTCCAAACTGGTGCTGCATACTCTAGTATGGACCTGATGTAAATGGTGTACAGAGTCTTGAACGATTCCTTACTGAGGTATCGGAACGCTATCCTTAGGTTTGCCAGACGCCCGTATGCTGCAGCAGTTATCTGATTGATGTGCACCTCAGGAGATGTGCTCGGTGTTATACTCACCCCAAAATTTTTTTCCTTGAGTGAGGTTTGCAGTCTTTGGCCATCTAGACTATACTGTGTGTGCGGTCTTCTTTGTCCTACCCTAATCTTCATGACTTTGCATTTGGCAGGATTAAATTCAAGGAGCCAGTTGCTGGACCAGGCTTGTAGCCTGTCTAGGTCTCTTTGTAGTCCTGCCTGATCTTCGACCGATTTCATTCTCCTCATTAACTTCACATCATCTGCAAACAAGGACACTTCTGAGTCTATCCCTTCCGTTATGTCATTCACATATACCAAAAACAGCGCAGGTCCTAGGACTGACCCCTGTGGAGCCCCGCTTGTCACAGGCGCCCACTCTGACACCTCGTCACGTACCATGACTCGTTGTTGCCTCCCTGTCAGGTATTCTCTGATCCATTGCAGTGCCTTTCCTGTTATGTGTGCCTGATCCTCTAGCTTTTGCAGTAACCTCTTGTGAGGAACTGTGTCGAAGGCCTTTTTGCAGTCCAAAAAAATGCAGTCTATCCACCCCTCTCTCTCTTGTCTTACTTCTGTTACCTTGTCATAAAACTCTAGTAGGTTTGTGAGACAGGATTTTCCTTCCCTGAAACCGTGTTGTTTGTCGATTATACACTTGTTTCTTTCCAGTTGCTCCACCACTCTCCTCCTGATGATCTTCTCCATGACTTTGCATACTATTCACATTAGTGACACAGGTTTGTAGTTTAATGCCTCATGTCTCTCCTTTTTTAAAAATGGGACTACATTTGCCATCTTCCATACCTCAGTGAGTTGCCCAGTTTCAATGGATGTGTTGAAGATCTTTGTTAGTGGCACACACAGCATCTCTGCTCCCTCTCTAAGGACCCACGGAGAGATGTTGTCTGGTCCCAGCGCCTTTGAGGTGTCAAGTTCACATAGCAGCTTCTTCACCTCCTCCTTGGCTATGTGTACCTCATCCAGCACTTGTTGCTGTACCTCCCTGTTCTGATTTCCTGGAGTCCTACCGGTTTCCACTGTAAATACTTCTTTAAATCTCATGTTGAGCTCCTCACATATCTCTTGGTCGTTTCTTGTGAACTTCCCATCATCCATCCTCAGTCTTATTACCTGGTTGAACATTAAAATGGTATAAAATACCGACAGGTTGTTAGGTAAGACACATATGCAACAGTTAGGTATCTTTATTATGAAACGTTTCGCCTACACAGTAGGCTTCTTCAGTCAAGTACAGAAAAGTTGATAGAAGCAGAAGATACTTGAAGACGATGTAATCAGTCCATCACCCTTAAAGTTTTGAGGTGGTCAGTCCCTCAGTCTGGAGAAGAGCATTGTTCCATAGTATGAAACAATATGGAGAAGAAGTGACAGGATGGAGCCTTTTTATAGCGCCGAGAGGTGAGACGTAGGCCACTAGGAGAGGTAAGAACTCAGATGTTGAAAGGTCAGGTCCCTCTCAAATCCAGCCCCTCTCACTAGTGGAAGTTGTTGAAGTTGATTGCAGGTCTGTACCAAGATACCCTTGGTACAGACCTGCAACACAAGGGTATCTTGGTACAGACCTGCAATCAACTTCAACAACTTCCACTAGTGAGAGGGGCTGGATTTGAGAGGGACCTGACCTTTCAACATCTGAGTTCTTACCTCTCCTAGTGGCCTACGTCTCACCTCTCGGCGCTATAAAAAGGCTCCATCCTGTCACTTCTTCTCCATATTGTTTCATACTATGGAACAATGCTCTTCTCCAGACTGAGGGACTGACCACCTCAAAACTTTAAGGGTGATGGACTGATTACATCGTCTTCAAGTATCTTCTGCTTCTATCAACTTTTCTGTACTTGACTGAAGAAGCCTACTGTGTAGGCGAAACGTTTCATAATAAAGATACCTAACTGTTGCATATGTGTCTTACTTATTACCTGGTCCTTGACTGTTGTTTTCCTACTGATGTGGCTATACAACAGCTTCGGGTCAGACTTGACTTTCGATGCTATGTCATTTTCATATTGTCGTTGAGCCTCCCTTCTTATCTGTGTACATTCGTTTCTGGCTCTTCGGATAATCTCTTTATTTTCCTGAGTTCTCTGTCTTCTGTACCTTTTCCTTTCTCTAGTACACCTAGGTTTTGCCTTCCTACACCTTTGGATGAACCAAGGACTCATTCTGGTCTTCCCTTTATTTCTGTTTCCCTTGGGAACAAACCTCTCCTCTTCCTCCTTGCATATTGTTGTCACAGTCCATTATTTCTTGTACTGGTTCTCCTGTCGGTTCTCTCTCCCACTGAACGACTTGCAGGAAGTTTTTCATGCCTGTATAGTCCCCCCTTTTGTAGTTTGGTTTTCCCATCCTATTCCTGCTACTCTCTCCACTTGTAGCTCAAATATGTAGCCAAAGCACAAAACCACATGATCACTAGTTCCTAGGAGCCTTTCATACTTGATATCCTCGATGTCCGAACTACTCAAGGTGAATACAAAGTCTAGTCTTGCTGGTTCATCCTCACCTCTCTCTCTCTCTGGTAGTGTCTCTAACATGTTGATGCACGAGGTTTTCCAGTACCACATCCATCATCTTGGCTTTCCATGTTTCAGGACCCCCATGGGGCTCCAGGTTTTCCCAGTCAATCTGCTTGTGATTGAAATCACCCATAACTAGTAACTTTCCTCCCCCCATGTGAGCTCTTCTGACCACCTCGGCTAGTGTGTCGACCATTGCTCTGTTGCTCTCGTCGTATTCTTCTCTTGGCTTCCTGCAGTTCTGTGGTGGGTTGTACATTACTTCAATTACCACCTTATGGCTCTCAGACTGGATTGTTCCTACTAAGTAGTCCCTTTCGCCCATGCCATGCATTCCTTCCATTTTCTCAAATCCCCACCGGTTTTTAATGAGCAGTGCAACTCCTCCTCCCCCTCTCCTCCCTCCGTCCTTCCTGAGGATTTGATATCCAGCTGGAAAGAATGTGTCTGTTATCCTGGTGAGTCTCGTTTCTGTGAGTGCTGGTATGTCTGGGGATGTCTCCTTGATTCCTTCATGCCACTCCTCACACTTATTTGTTATTCCATCTGCATTTGTATACCACACCAACTTCTTTTCTAAAACTGTGGTCCGGGGGGTACATTGGGGTTGGGGAAGTGGGAGACCTGATAAGGAACTATGGGTGGTTGCTGTCGGGGTGGAGTTTTTGATGAGGTGGGTGGGGGCATTAGATATGGCATGTGTGTTTT
Organism: Cherax quadricarinatus; assembly: GCF_038502225.1. Lineage (NCBI taxonomy): Eukaryota > Metazoa > Arthropoda > Malacostraca > Decapoda > Parastacidae > Cherax > Cherax quadricarinatus. Next base: position 15,698,718 of record NC_091326.1, on the reverse strand, counting down.
GGGTTAGAATGTTTGGTTGCACTGGGGTTGTAATGGTTGGGGGGATTCTGTAGGTAGTTGTGAGGGAGGCTGTATTTGATCTTCCTCCTGAGTCTGGGTTCTCCTGTCCATCTCCATCTTCTCCTCTCTTTCCTACTTTCGCCTTTGTACAATCTATCTCAGTTTCTGCCTTTCTTCTTGTGTTCTGTCGCGGTCGAGATACACCTTCCGGTATGCCAGCATGTCCCTTTGTCTTGCTTTCTCCTGCAGGATCCTGTTCCGAGTCGATTCTGCCTTGAAAGTCACTTTCACTGGTTGGGTTCTTCTTCATGCAAGCCCCCCTATTCTCTGAAAATTTGCCAGCTGGGTCATGTCATCTTCTCCTATTGCTTTTATGATGCTTTCGATTGCATTTTTTCCCTTGTTTTCTTGCTTCGTAAGTTTCCTTTTCAACTTCCTGGAGCCATAAACAAACACTGACCTCTCCCTTTCATTCTGCCATTGCATATCCCTGTGTATCCACTGATTCGATTTAATTTCCTCCATTGCAGCTTTCCTTTCTTCAGTTTCTTCACTATCTATTGTACTTGGGCCCAGTGGCCTCTGTATGTGTGTGTGTGTGTGTGTGTGTGTGTGTGTGTGTGTGTGTGTGTGTGTGTGTGTGTGTGTGTGTGTGTGATGACTGTGTGTGTGTGTGTGTGTGTGTATGTGTGTGTGTGTGTGTGTGTGTGTGTGTGTGTGTGTGTGTGTGTGTGTGTGTGTGTGTGACTGTGTGTGTGTATGTGTGTGTGTGTGTGTGTGTGTGTGATGACTGTGTGTGTGTGTGTGTGTGTGGGTGGGTGGGTGTGTGTGTGGGGGGGATGTACTCACCTAGTTATGGTTGCAGGGGTCGATTCATAGCTCCTGGCCCCACCTCTTTGCTGGTCGCTAGTAGGTCCACTCTTTCCCCGCTCCATGAGCTTCGTCATATCTTTTTTTAAAGTTATGTACGGATTCTGCCTCCACTACATCACTCTCCAGATTGTCCCACTTCCTGACAACTGACTGAAGAAATACTTCCTAACATCCCTGTGACTCATCTGAGTTTTCAACTTCCAGTTGCGACCCCTTGTTGTTGTGTTCCTTGTTAATTCTTCTCAGTATTTTATATATTATCATCCCCCCCTATCCCTCCTGTCCTCTAGTATCGTCAGGTTAATTTCCTTTAACCTCTCCTTGTAGGATATATCCCTTAGCTCTGAGACTATTTGCTGCGAACCTATGCACTTTCTCTAACTTCTTGACTTGCTTGACCAGGTGTGGGTTCCATACCAGTGCTGCATATTCCAGTATGGGACTGACGTACACGGTGTACAGAGTCTTGAACGATTCCTTACTCAGGTGTCGAAACGCTATTCTTAGGTTTGCCAGGCGCCCATGTGCTGCAGCAGTTATTTGGTTGATGTGCGCCTCAAGAGTTGTGTTCGTTATTATACTCACCCGAAGATCCTTTTTCTTGAGTGAGGTTTGCAGTCTTTGGCCCCCTAACCTGTACTCTGCGGTCTTCTTTGACCTCCAATCTTCATGATTTTGCACTTGGTTGGGTTAAACTCCAGGAGCCAGTTGCTGGACCAGGCTTGCAGCCTGTCCAAATCCCTTTGTAATCCTGCCTGACAGGATTTCCCTTTCTTGAAACCGTGCTGGTTGTCATGTATAAACTCATTCCTTTCTAGGTGCTCCACGACTCTTCTGATAATCTTCTCCACGACTTTTCATATTAATCATGTCAGTGACACTGGTGTGTAGTTTAATGCTGCGTGTCTGTCTTCTTTCTTAAAAATTGGGACTACATTTGCTGTCTTTCACACCTCAGGTAGTCGCCCTGTTTCAGTAGATGTGTTGAAGATTGCTGTTATTGGCACACACAGCACCTCTACTCCCTCTCTCAGGACCCATGGAGAGATATCCGGTCCCACCACCTTTGAGGTATCTAGTTCACTTAGCAGCCTCTTCACCCCTTCCTCAGTTGTGTGTATTGTGTCAAGCACTTGGATATGAACCTCTCCTCTTCCTCCTTGCATTTTGTTGTCAGGTAATCCATCATTTCATTCAGTGATTTGCAGGAGATTCCTGATGGCTGTATAGTCCCCTCCTTTGTAGTCTAGCCTCTCCCGTCCTACTCTTCCTGCTTCCCTCTCCACTTGTAACTCTACTATGTATTCGAAGCTGAGGACCACGTGATCACTAGCTCCGAGGGGCCTTTCGTATATGATGTCCTCAATGTCCGAACTACTCAAGGTAAATATGAGGTCCAGTGTTGCTGGTTTATCGTCTCCTCTCTCTCTCTGGTAGTGTCCCTAACGTGTTGATACATGAGGTTTTCCAGAACCAACTTCACCATCTTAGCCCTCCATGTTTCTGGCCCACAGTGTGGCTCCAGGTTATCCCAGTCAATTTCCTTGTTATTGTGGTCACCCACAACTAGTAACTTTGCCCTGTCCGTGTGGGCCCTTCTGGTCACCTCAGCTAGTGTATCAACCATTGCTCTGTTGTTCTCATCATATTCTTGTCTTGGTCTCCTGCTATTCTGTTGTGGGTTATACATCACTGCAATCACCACCTTAGAACTCCCCAGTCTGAACTGTTCGTACTATGTAGTCCCTTGCTTCGCCTCTGTCCCCTCCTTCCAGCTTCTCAAAACTCCACTGGTTGTTGATTAGCAGTGCAACTTGTCCACCCCCACTATCCCTGTCTCTCTCCTCAGGATCTGATTTCCAGTTGGAAAGATGGCATAAGAACATAAGAAAGAAGGAACACTGCAACAGACCTACTGACCCATGCGGAGCAGGTCCATGTCTCCCTCCGGATTAGACCAATGACCCACCCCCGGATTAGCCCAATGACCCACCCAGTCTGATCATCACTCAAGGATGGAGCACTGCACCAGACCCATCAGCACAAGCTAGTCAGATCCAACTCACACCCACCCACACCCACACCCACTAATGTATTTATCTAACCTATTTTTAAAACTACACAACGTTTTAGCCTGAATAACTGTACTCGGGAGTTTGTTCCACTCATCCACAACTCTATTACCAAACCAGTGCTTTCCTATATCCTTCCTGAATCTGAATTTTTCCAACTTGAATCCATTGCTGCGAGTCCTGTCTTGGCTGGAAATTTTCAGCACGCTATTTACATCCCCTTTATTTATTCCTGTTTTCCATTTATACACCTCGATCATATCCCCCCTAATTCTACGCCTTTCGCGAGAGTGCAGATTCAGGGCCCTCAGTCTATCCTCATAGGGAAGATTTCTGATACATGGGATCATCTTTGTCATCCTCCTCTGTACGTTTTCCAGAGCATTTATATCCATTCTGTAATACGGTGACCAGAACTGAGCAGCATAGTCTAAATGAGGCCTAACCAAGGATATATAGAGTTGAAGAACAACCTGAGGACTTCTATTATTTATACTTCTAGATATGAAGCCAAGAATTCTGTTAGCTTTATTGCGAACACTAATGCACTGTTGTCTTGGTTTCAGATTACTGCTAACCAGAACTCCTAAATCTTTTTCGCAATCCGTAATATTAAGATCTACATTATTTAGTTTATATGTGGCATGGTTATTGTCCTGTCCAACATTTAGAACTTTGCATTTGTCTATATTAAACTGCATCTGCCACCTCTCCGACCACTGCATCAGTCTACTCAAATCTTCCTGGAGTGCTCTAATGTCCTCGTCAGAATGAATTGGACAGCCTATTTTGGTGTCATCAGCAAATTTGCTTATGTCGCTATTTATTCCCTCATCTATGTCGTTTATGTAAATTGTGAACAACACCGGGCCCAACACTGGACCCTGAGGAACACCGCTTGTGACGTGCCCCCATTCTGATTTCTCCCCAAGCTCACAGGCATCTGTTATCATGCCTGTGAGCTTGGTTTCTGTAAGTGTCATGATGTCTGGTGATGCTTCTGTGATTCTTTCGTGCCACTCCTCACACTTATTCGTGTGATGGTATGTGATTAAGCTGTGTCATGGTGTGGTTAAAGCGTGGTAGTATGTGGTTAAGGTGTGGTTAATATGTGGTACTATGCAATTAGGATGTGGTTGTGTGTTGTTAGGGTCTGGTTAGGGTGTGGCACCACGTAATTAGGGTGTTTTAGGGTGTTTAAGGTTTGTTAGGGTGTGGCTAAGGTGTGCAAGGGTGTGTTAGTATATGGTTAAGATGTTGTAGGGTGTTAACACTGCTTAAAATGTTTAACCCGCATTGTAAACCTGCTTAGATAAGACAGTAATATATTGACTTTATGGACAACAACGCAGCATAAATTTCTAAGAGAAAAAACAACCAGAAACTCACTAAAATGATGGCACCATTTAAAAAAAAAAATCCCATAGTCTAGAAATGAATATGCTGAACCATTAATCTTTTGTTTACCCCCACTGGTCATCCAGCTGTTTCAACAATAGGCAAAGCTCTCGTTGCAAAGCAAACATGCAAACTCTTTGGCAGTGCAATCTGCATCATTCAGCAGTAGACACATCGGGCAATGAATCACATTCGCACATGCAGTGCTGAGTGAGACCCCAGTTTGCACTAACTCTCAAACCATCCGTTGTTCCACCATTAAACTTTTTTGGGGGGAGAGGGTGAGGCCAGGTGCTGAATATATTGGATATACTACTGACCAATTTGTTTTTTGCCGTAACAAAACAGCGTATAGATACATATCTATGTTTATGCACACTCAAATACACATATGTATATGGAGGGATCGAATCGTGGCCCTGGTTTAAGCAGATCCACTTCTTTATCACTAACCTACGAGGCTGCTAATAGGAAGAGCCTGGATCCCGAAATTCTGTTCGTGTTTTCGGTCAGCGGGACAGTCTGTGACCCTCCAGTCTCCTCCCACAGCACCATGAACTTCTCCAGTCAACCTATTCGATTCCATCATCCCACCCGGTCCATCCTTCTGACTATTCATTGACAGTCATCGGTGGAGAAATGGTATCATCTTTATTACGTATTAAATGCAATCTCTGTTAATTATCCTTCATAAGAACCTTTGTTTGTAACCTTTCGCACATTCACGATGTTTTCAAATGTTAACTGACCAGGGATGTCCTCTCTATTTATCTCTCTCTCTCTCTTTCTGTCTCTCTTTCTCTCTCTCTCTCTCTCTCTCTCTCTCTCTCTCTCTCTCTCTCTCTCTCTCTCTCTCTCTCTCTCTCTCTCTCTCTCTCTCTCTCTCCCTCAGAAATTTTGTAGCCTAAATATTATTTGTGTCGTGCTCTGCAACGTTTAGTTTCGCTAAATTCATATTTATATGGTTAGTTCTAACTGAATAAACCAATTTGGTAACCTAACTTCAGAGAATTGTTGCCGAAATGTGTTATGTCAGAAGACTGAAAGCTCTCGGGATATATTTTCTTAAAACAATCTTATGTACATGTGCATCAGCATCAGCATTGTACATGTGCATTGTCAATAGCTGCCTTGAAATAAGTTATTCGATCAACAGCATCTCTTCTTGCTGACAGCATCTCTTTTCTCTGATTAACGACAGCATCTCTTCTCTCTGATTAACGACGGTATCTCTTCTCTCTGATTAACGACAGCATTTCTTCTCTTTAATTAACGACGGTATCTCTTCTCTCTGATTAACTACGGCATCTTTTCTCTCTGATCAACGACAGTGTCTCTTCGCTCTGATTAACGACGGTATCTCTTCTCGAACCATATACTAATACAGATTTGATAAATTAGACACATATGAAACACTTGGGTATCTTTAATGAGGAAACGTTTCGCCACACAGTGGCTTCATCAGTCCATACAAAGAAGAATGGTGAAGAACAGGAGGAGTTTGAGGTAATCAGTCCCACAGCCTTGAGTCGATGTAATCAGTCCATCGGTCTTGAAAAGAATACAGCATATGTGCGAAGAAGTGGCACATGTGTCTAATTTATCAACATGTCGGTTCTGTGAACCATTCATCTACAATCCTGTCAGACACTGCAACTTCTTGTGATCTTAATACTTGGGAATTCTTCACTTGCCTAACCCTTGGGCACGACCTACTTCCACACTGGACAAATATGTTACCACCTACGACTGCTGCACCTCACCATCTGCCTACAGTATATAAGCCACTTCTTCGCACATATGCTGTATTCTTTTCAAGATTGATGGACTGATTACATCGACTCAAGGCTGAGGGACTGATTACCTTCTCTTGTTCTTCACGATTCTCCTTTGTATGGACTGATGAAGCCACTGTGTGGCGAAACGTTTCCTCATTAAGGATACCCAAGTGTTGCATGTGTGTCTAATTTATCAACTTGTCGGTTCTCTGAACCATTCATCTATAATATAGATTTCTTGAATTTTCACTAAACATAGACTACGCTAGGATAGCCCAGAATAACGCAAAATACTCTAAGATAGCCTAGAATAACATAGACTACCCTAGATTAGCCTAGGCTAACGCAGTATCAAAAAAACCATACCCCCGGCCGGGATTGAACCCGCGGTCATAGAGTCTCAAAACTCCAGCCTGACTCAAGAAATCGTAATGACACGATTGCAAATCGTGTCATTACGATTTCTTGAGTCAAGTAACGCAGTATATCTTAGGATACCGTAGACTGCCTTAGATTATCCTAAGCATACGCAGAATACTCTAGGATAGCCTAGACTAGTTGAAAAAGTAACAAAAAAACCTAATTGTTCATATATAGTGTTAATCCCTCAGTCTAATCTACGTACATGTTTTCTTAGTGTTATCACATCACACTTCTAACTTCATTCCAGTGACATTCTAATTATATATCTAATTCTCAAAGAATTTAGAAAAATATATAGTTTTAATTGTTGGCTGAGACAGATTGGATAATATATCATAGGCTTTGGAAATTATTTTCTCTGGAATACGACCCTGATAAAGAGGAGGTAGGTGGCGTTAATTAGTGTTGCGAAGCGTCGGTGTTGTTATTCTCCCTGACACCAGTTTTAGGGCGAGTTCCCGGTCTCTCCCCTCCCTTTTCTCCCTTCAGGGTTTATGGAAGGTTCCTCGTGTACGCCAAAAATAAGGTGATAATCACACAAAGTGTATGTAGGCAGGTTTGCGTGCGTCTGTATAATTGTGTGCGTTTTTGTGTGTGCTCATCTATATGTACTCATTTGCTGTATGTGTGGCTGGAGGGGTCGAGTCTCAGCTCCTGGCCACGCGCCTTGCTAACCACTACTTGATTCACTGGGCTGGAGAGCTTTATCGTACCTCTTCTTAAAGCCACTCCATATCCAGGTTGTTCCATTTCCTGGTCACTTTAAAGCTGAAGAAATACTTAACATCCCTGTGGCCCATCTGTGTTTTTAACTTCTAGCTGTGCCCTCGTATATCTGTTTCCCTTCTAACGAACAATCCTGTCCATGTTAGGTAAGACACATGTGCAACAGTTAGACAACTTTATTCCGAAACGTTTCGCCTACACAGTAGGCTTCTTCAGTCGAATACAGAAGATAGGCAGGAACAGTAGAGATGTGAAGACGATGTAATCAGTCCATCACCCTTGTAGTCGTAGAATTTGAGGTTGTCAGTCCCTCGGCCTGGAGAAGTTCAGTTCCATAGTCAGGAACTATCTGAAGATCAAGCGACAGTGCGGAGACTTAAATACTGTCGGAAGGAGAGGTGCAGAGTAGTAGTAGTAGTAGTAGTGAGAATGTAACCACTGAAAGGTCATGTCCCTCTCAGATCCAACACTTCTCACTTGAAAAGCTTGTCCAAGGTGTTTTCTGTACCAAAATGCCATGTGTTGCAGTGTCTGACAAGATGAACATCAAAATGGTATACAATACCGACAGGTTGTTAGGTAAGACACATATGCAACAGTTAGACAACTTTATTCCGAAACGTTTCGCCTACACAGTAGGCTTCTTCAGTCGAATACAGAAAATAGGCAGGAACAGTAGAGATGTGAAGACGATGTAATCAGTCCATCACCCTTGTAGTCGTAGAATTTGAGGTTGTCAGTCCCTCGGCCTGGAGAAGTTCAGTTCCATAGTCAGGAACTATCTGAAGATCAAGCGACAGTGCGGAGACTTAAATACTGTCGGAAGGAGAGGTGCAGAGTAGTAGTAGTAGTAGTAGTAGTAGTAGTAGTGAGAATGTAACCACTGAAAGGTCATGTCCCTCTCAGATCCAACACTTCTCACTTGAAAAGCTTGTCCAAGGTGTTTTCTGTACCAAGATGCCATGTGTTGCAGTGTCTGACAAGATGAACATCAAAATGGTATACAATACCGACAGGTTGTTAGGTAAGACACATATGCAACAGTTAGACAACTTTATTCCGAAACGTTTCGCCTACACAGTAGGCTTCTTCAGTCGAATACAGAAAATAGGCAGGAACAGTAGAGATGTGAAGACGATGTAATCAGTCCATCACCCTTGTAGTCGTAGAATTTGAGGTTGTCAGTCCCTCGGCCTGGAGAAGTTCAGTTCCATAGTCAGGAACTATCTGAAGATCAAGCGACAGTGCGGAGACTTAAATACTGTCGGAAGGAGAGGTGCAGAGTAGTAGTAGTAGTAGTAGTAGTAGTAGTAGTAGTAGTAGTAGTAGTAGTAGTAGTAGTAGTAGTAGTAGTAGTAGTAGTGAGAATGTAACCACTGAAAGGTCATGTCCCTCTCAGATCCAACACTTCTCACTTGAAAAGCTTGTCCAAGGTGTTTTCTGTACCAAGATGCCATGTGTTGCAGTGTCTGACAAGATGAACATCAAAATGGTATACAATACCGACAGGTTGTTAGGTAAGACACATATGCAACAGTTAGACAACTTTATTCCGAAACGTTTCGCCTACACAGTAGGCTTCTTCAGTCGAATACAGAAAATAGGCAGGAACAGTAGAGATGTGAAGACGATGTAATCAGTCCATCACCCTTGTAGTCGTAGAATTTGAGGTTGTCAGTCCCTCGGCCTGGAGAAGTTCAGTTCCATAGTCAGGAACTATCTGAAGATCAAGCGACAGTGCATCTTGGTACAGAAAACACCTTGGACAAGCTTTTCAAGTGAGAAGTGTTGGATCTGAGAGGGACATGACCTTTCAGTGGTTACATTCTCACTACTACTACTACTACTACTACTACTACTACTCTGCACCTCTCCTTCCGACAGTATTTAAGTCTCCGCACTGTCGCTTGATCTTCAGATAGTTCCTGACTATGGAACTGAACTTCTCCAGGCCGAGGGACTGACAACCTCAAATTCTACGACTACAAGGGTGATGGACTGATTACATCGTCTTCACATCTCTACTGTTCCTGCCTATTTTCTGTATTCGACTGAAGAAGCCTACTGTGTAGGCGAAACGTTTCGGAATAAAGTTGTCTAACTGTTGCATATGTGTCTTACCTAACAACCTGTCGGTATTGTATACCATTTTGATGTTCATCTTGTCAGACACTGCAACACATGGCATCTTGGTACAGAAAACACCTTGGACAAGCTTTTCAAGTGAGAAGTGTTGGATCTGAGAGGGACATGACCTTTCAGTGGTTACATTCTCACTACTACTACTACTACTACTACTACTACTACTACTACTACTACTACTACTACTACTCTGCACCTCTCCTTCCGACAGTATTTAAGTCTCCGCACTGTCGCTTGATCTTCAGATAGTTCCTGACTATGGAACTGAACTTCTCCAGGCCGAGGGACTGACAACCTCAAATTCTACGACTACAAGGGTGATGGACTGATTACATCGTCTTCACATCTCTACTGTTCCTGCCTATTTTCTGTATTCGACTGAAGAAGCCTACTGTGTAGGCGAAACGTTTCGGAATAAAGTTGTCTAACTGTTGCATATGTGTCTTACCTAACAACCTGTCGGTATTGTATACCATTTTGATGTTCATCTTGTCAGACACTGCAACACATGGCATCTTGGTACAGAAAACTCCTTGGACAAGCTTTTCAAGTGAGAAGTGTTGGATCTGAGAGGAACATGACCTTTCAGTGGTTACATTCTCACTACTACTACTACTACTACTACTACTACTACTACTAC
>NC_091326.1:15498666-15686166 GCF_038502225.1 Cherax quadricarinatus | reverse complement strand
GTGTGTGCACACACACATACATCAACACGGATTCATGGAAGACAAATCCTGTGTCACAAACCTTCTGGAGTTTTATGACAAAGTAACAGATGTAAGACACGAGAGAGAGGGGTGGGTTGATTGCATTTTCCTGGACTGTAGGAAGGTCTTCGACACAGTTCCTCACAAGAGATTAGTGCAGAAGCTGGAGGATCAGGCGCGTATAACAGGAAGTGCACTGCAAAGGATCAGAGAATACCTGACAGGGAGGCAACAACGAGTCATGGTACGGGATGAGGTATCACAGTGGGCACCTGTGACGAGCGGGGTCCCACAGGGGTCGGTCCTAGGACCAGTGCTATTTTTGGTATATGTGAATGACATGATGGAAAGGATAGACTCTGAAGTGTCCCTGTTCGCAGATGATGTGAAGTTAATGAGGAGAATTAAATCAGATGAGGATCAGGCAGGACTACAAAGATACCTGGACAGGCTGGACATGTGGTCCAGCAACTGGCTTCTCGAATTCAACCCTGCCAAGTGCAAAGTCATGAAGATTTGGGAAGAGTAAAGAAGACCGCAGACAGAGTATAGGCTAGGTGGACAAAGGCTGCAAACCTCACTCAAGGAGGAAGATATAGGGGTGACCATAACACCGAACACGTCTCCGAAGACACGCATCAACCAGATAACTGCTGCAGCATATGGGCGCCTGACAAACCAGAGAATAGCGTTCCCATACCTTAGCAAGGAATCGTTCAAGACACTGTACACTGTGTACGTCAGGCCCATACTGGAGTATGCAGCACCAGTTTGGAACCCCACACCTGGTCAAGCACGTCAAGGAATTAGAGAAAGTACAAATGTTTGCCACAAGGCTAATTCCGGAGTTCAGGGGAATGTCCTACGAAGAAAGGTTGATGTCGTGGGGGTTCGAAAGGAGATATGATGGTTGAAGATAAACACACTTGTGGATGGTAACACTATATATTGTCAGACTGTGGTAAGGGAACCCAACCTGCTGTGTGTTGCCTGATAGACCTACGCGTGGACTGAGAGCGAGGCAGCGCGTCCCACTCACTCATGCCGCATCCCGTGACGTCATACAGTCACTAGGCCTAGTAAGGGATCGTATATATAAAACATATGGATGGTACTATGATACTCAGATAAGTTATACAATACATGTAAGGGGATCAGCAACTATGCTGACATTGAGGGAAATCGGCCTGACGACCCTGGAGGACAGGAGGGTTAGGGGAGACATGATAACGACATACAAAATACTGCATGAAATAGATAAGGTGGACAGAGAGAGGATGTTCCAGAGAGAGAACACAGAAACAAGGGGTCGCAATTGGAAGCTGAAGACTCATACGAGTCACAGAGATGTTAGGAAGTATTTCTTCAGTCACAGAGTTGTCAGGAAGTGGAATAGCCTAGCAAGTGATGTAGTGGAGGCAGGAACCATACATAGCTTTAAGACGAGGTACGACAAAGCTCAGGGAGCAGAGAGAGAGAGGACCTAGTAGCGATCAGTGAAGAGGCGGGGCCAGGAGCTGAATCTCGACCTCTGCAACCACAATTAGATGAGTACAATTAGGTGAAAACACACACACATACACACACACACATACACACATACACACATACACACATACACACATACACATACAGTAACAAGGGGACACAGTTGGAAGCTGAAGACACAGATGAATCACAGGGATGTTAGGAAGTATTTCTTCAGCCACAGAGTAGTCAGTAAGTGGAATAGTTTGGGAAGCGATGTAGTGGAGGCAGGATCCATACATAGCTTTAAGCAGAGGTATGATAAAGCTCACGGCTCAGGGAGAGTGACCTAGTAGCGATCAGTGAAGAGGCGGGGCCAGGAGCTCGGACTCGACCCCCGCAACCTCAACTAGGTGAGTACAACTAGGTGAGTACACACACACACATACACACATACACACATACACGCATTCTTACATACGCACAACCATATAAACAGAAACGCATGCATACTCACACGCATGCATAAGCATACGCATACATACAAATACGCATATACGCGCACACATGCATTCGCACACGCATACACCACGTGCATGTGTTCAATATAGAGGGTCTGATCCTCTCTTAGGCGCATGTACTCGTAATAGAGGATTGGATCCTCTCTTAGGATCATGTGCTTCTAAGAGAGGATCAGATCCTTCTCTCACGCCTCATAACCGCCTCCGTCAAATTAATTTTCTGAAGCTATCACGCGTGGGATTGGATCCTAAATAGACGCCCGTCTCCCTCCCTTCTCTGAAAGGGCATGTGAGTGTGCTTTCTTTAAAAAAAAAGAGTTGGTGTGCTTTCTCCCACCCATAAAAGCTGTATAATCCTACGGGTTTAGCGCTTCCCCCTTGATTATAATAATAATAATTCCCACCATTAAAAAAGAAATGGGTGTGCTTTCTTAAAAATGGGTGTGCTTTCTTAAAAATGGGTGTGCTTTCTTAAAAATGGGTGTGCTTTCTTAAAAATGGGTGTGCTTTCTTAAAGTGGGTGTGCTTTCTTAAAAATGGGTGTCTTTCTTAAAGTGGGTGTGCTTTCTTAAAAATGGGTGTGCTTTCTTAAAAATGGGTGTGCTTTCTTTGAAAAGAGTAGGTGTGCTTTCTCCCACCCTTAAAAAACAGTGAATGTGCGTTCTTAAAACAAGAAGGGGTGTGCTTACTTTAAAAGAAGTGGGTGTGTTTTCTTCCTCCACAAAAAAGGTACGAATGTGAATTCTCTCACCCATGATACTGTGTGTTTGCTTCTCCCTTGATACTGTGTGTTTGCTTCTCCCTTGATACTGTGTGTTTGCTTCTCCCTTGATACTGTGTGTTTGCTTCTCCCTTGATACTTTGTGTTTGCTTCTCCCTTGATACTGTGTGTTTGCTTCTCCCTTGATACTGTGTGTTTGCTTCTCCCTTGATACTGTGTGTTTGCTTCTCCCTTGATACTTTGTGTTTGCTTCTCCCTTGATACTGTGTGTTTGCTTCTCCCTTGATACTGTGTGTTTGCTTCTCCCTTGATACTTTGTGTTTGTTTCTCCCTTGATACTGTGTGTTTGCTTCTCCCTTGATACTTTGTTTGCTTCTCCCTTGATACTTTGTGTTTGCTTCTCCCTTGATACTGTGTGTTTGCTTCTCCCTTGATACTGTGTGTTTGCTTCTCCCTTGATACTGTGTGTTTGCTTCTCCCTTGATACTGTGTGTTTGCTTCTCCCTTGATACTTTGTGTTTGCTTCTCCCTTGATACTGTGTGTTTGCTTCTCCCTTGATACTTTGTGTTTGCTTCTCCCTTGATACTGTGTGTTTGCTTCTCCCTTGATACTTTGTGTTTGCTTCTCCCTTGATACTGTGTGTTTGCTTCTCCCTTGATACTGTGTGTTTGCTTCTCCCTTGATACTGTGTGTTTGCTTCTCCCTTGATACTGTGTGTTTGCTTCTCCCTTGATACTGTGTGTTTGCTTCTCCCTTGATACTTTGTGTTTGCTTCTCCCTTGATACTGTGTGTTTGCTTCTCCCTTGATACTGTGTGTTTGCTTCTCCCTTGATACTTGTGTGTTTGCTTCTCCCTTGATACTGTGTGTTTGCTTCTCCCTTGATACTGTGTGTTTGCTTCTCCCTTGATACTGTGTGTTTGCTTCTCCCTTGATACTTTGTGTTTGCTTCTCCCTTGATACTGTGTGTTTGCTTCTCCCTTGATACTGTGTGTTTGCTTCTCCCTTGATACTTTGTGTTTGCTTCTCCCTTGATACTGTGTGTTTGCTTCTCCCTTGATACTTTGTGTTTGCTTCTCCCTTGATACTGTGTGTTTGCTTCTCCCTTGATACTGTGTGTTTGCTTCTCCCTTGATACTGTGTGTTTGCTTCTCCCTTGATACTGTGTGTTTGCTTCTCCCTTGATACTTTGTGTTTGCTTCTCCCTTGATACTGTGTGTTTGCTTCTCCCTTGATACTTTGTGTTTGCTTCTCCCTTGATACTGTGTGTTTGCTTCTCCCTTGATACTGTGTGTTTGCTTCTCCCTTGATACTGTGTGTTTGCTTCTCCCTTGATACTGTGTGTTTGCTTCTCCCTTGATACTGTGTGTTTGCTTCTCCCTTGATACTGTGTGTTTGCTTCTCCCTTGATACTTTGTGTTTGCTTCTCCCTTGATACTGTGTGTTTGCTTCTCCCTTGATACTGTGTGTTTGCTTCTCCCTTGATACTGTGTGTTTGCTTCTCCCTTGATACTGTGTGTTTGCTTCTCCCTTGATACTTGATACTGTGTGTTTGCTTCTCCCTTGATACTGTGTGTTTGCTTCTCCCTTGATACTGTGTGTTTGCTTCTCCCTTGATACTGTGTGTTTGCTTCTCCCTTGATACTGTGTGTTTGCTTCTCCCTTGATACTGTGTGTTTGCTTCTCCCTTGATACTGTGTGTTTGCTTCTCCCTTGATACTGTGTGTTTGCTTCTCCCTTGATACTGTGTGTTTACTTCTCCCTTGATACTTTGTGTTTGCTTCTCCCTTGATACTGTGTGTTTGCTTCTCCCTTGATACTTTGTGTTTGCTTCTCCCTTGATACTGTGTGTTTGCTTCTCCCTTGTTACTGTGTGTTTGCTTCTCCCTTGATACTGTGTGTTTGTTTCTCCCTTGATACTGTGTGTTTGCTTCTCCCTTGATACTGTGTGTTTGCTTCTCCCTTGATACTGTGTGTTTGCTTCTCCCTTGATACTTTGTGTTTGCTTCTCCCTTGATACTGTGTGTTTGCTTCTCCCTTGATACTTTGTGTTTGCTTCTCCCTTGATACTGTGTGTTTGCTTCTCCCTTGATACTGTGTGTTTGCTTCTCCCTTGATACTGTGTGTTTGCTTCTCCCTTGATACTGTGTGTTTGCTTCTCCCTTGATACTGTGTGTTTGCTTCTCCCTTGATACTGTGTGTTTGCTTCTCCCTTGATACTGTGTGTTTGCTTCTCCCTTGATACTGTGTGTTTGCTTCTCCCTTGATACTGTGTGTTTGCTTCTCCCTTGATACTGTGTGTTTGCTTCTCCCTTGATACTGTGTGTTTGCTTCTCCCTTGATACTGTGTGTTTGCTTCTCCCTTGATACTGTGTGTTTGCTTCTCCCTTGATACTGTGTGTTTGCTTCTCCCTTGATACTGTGTGTTTGCTTCTCCCTTGATACTGTGTGTTTGCTTCTCCCTTGATACTGTGTGTTTGCTTCTCCCTTGATACTGTGTGTTTGCTTCTCCCTTGATACTGTGTGTTTGCTTCTCCCTTAAAACCTTGTGGCTTAGCGCTTCTTTTTGATTATAATAATATAATAATTCTCCCTTAAAAGGGAAAGTGATATGATCTTTCTCCCTGCCCTAAAAAGAGAGCGTGTTTTCTCCCTGCCCTAAAAAGAGAGTGTGCTTTCTCTCTGCCCTAAAAAGAGAGTGTGCTTTCTCCCTGCCCTAAAAAGAGAGTATGCTTTCCCTCTGCCCTACAAAGAGAGCGTCCTTTCTCTCTGCCCTAAAAAGAGAGCATCCTTTCTCTCTGCCCTAAAAAGAGAGTGTGCTTACTCCCTGCCCTAAAAAGAGAGTGTGCTTTCTCCCTGCCCTAAAAAGAGAACATGCTTTCTCCCTGCTCTAAAAAGAGAGCGTGCTTTCTAATCTGCCCTAAAAAGATAGCGTTCTTTCTCCCTGCCCTAAAAAGAGAGTGAGTGCTTTCCACATGCCTTCTCTATTTATTCCTGCCACACTTTTCTCCTCTCCTTTCTATTATGTCATATCTCTAATCTTTTTCTCTTCTATCTTGCCTTCTATCTTTTTTCTCTTCTCTTGTGTCATCTACCTCCTTTTTTATCTTTCATCTTGTCTTCTCTTCTTTTTCTCTTTTATCTTGTCTTATCTTCTTTTTTGCTTTTATTTTGTCTTACCTATCTTTTTTCTCTTACACCTTCTTCACTCTTCTGTTTTCTCTCCTGTACTGTCTTCTCTTCCGTCTTTTTCCTCTTCTGTCCTGTCTTCTCTTCAGTGTTTTTGTTCTCTTCTCTCTTGCCCTCTATATTTTTTCTTCTATAATGTTCACTCTTCTAAGATTTTTTTTTCTCTTCTTTCTTGTCTCCTCTTCTGTTATCTTTTGTTGTATCGATACTTCCTTGTCAGTCTTATCTTCTACCATCTCGCTTGTTGTTATCTACGATCACAGAACTGTGTATCTTATCTCTCTCTCTCTCTCTCTCTCTCTCTCTCTCTCTCTCTCTCTCTCTCTCTCTCTCTCTCTCTCTCTCTCTCTCTCTCTCTCTCTCTCTCTCTCTCTCTCTCTCTCTCTCTCTTTTTTTTTACACAGTGTTTGACAAGGTTAAGGATCCCTAGCTTTATTGACAAGCTATTTACAGGTTAAGGATTCCTAACTTTATTGGCAAGCTAAGAGCTGTTACCTACATCAGCTCATTTGAAAGCATTTTTATTGTTATGAGACATACAAGTAGGGAACAGGATGAAGTTGGAGCCATCTGTGGGCCAGCATTTTCATTTGATCAACTGACTTTATCTCGTTGACATCATTATGCTGTACGAATGTGTTCCATACTCGAGTCATCCTGGGTATGTATGATCTCAGATGGAGTGATGTTCTGGAGAAGGGTACAGCCAGAGTGAAGTTGCTGCTTTCTGCCCGTCTTGTGGCATAAAAGCTTGTTTCACGCTGTCCTCGAAGTGGATCCAAGTGTGATACTTTGACAATATTGGCCTTGTACATAACAGTAAGGCCATCCACATCACTCCTATGTTGAAGGCTCTGCTGAAATGACAGATCTATCCAGGATGGGTCCAGGCAAGAGAAGAGACGTCTTGCTCTGTTCTCTACTCTGTCAAGCAGTCGCAGATGAGGGGGGGGGGCAGGCAAACCAAGAAAGTGGAGCATACTCAAGGTGTGAGCGTACTTGTGCCTCGTACAGGATCTTGCAAAGCCCTACTGTCAAGCAGATGCGAGATACGGCGAAGTGCTGTAAGCTTTCTGGCTGCCTTGTTTGCAAGATTTACAACATGGTTCTTCATGGTTAGTTTGGAGTCAAATTTCACCCCAAGGATATCAACTTCTTCTCCAGGTGCCAACACCCTCCCATTCATCCTTACTACTGCACCAGCGTTACCATCATGGTGCCTAGAGACGATCATCATTTGCGTTTTCTCAGGTACAAATTAAGCCTGAATGCCTTCCACATCCCCCCCCCAGGCGCTGTATAATCCTCCGGGTTTAGCGCTTCCCCCTTGATTATAATAATAATAATAATCAGGTGCAAATGTTACTTGCCATCTATTTCCCCAAGCTGATATAGCTCTCAGCTGGTGATTGATGTAGCTTAGAGCAGCTGGCATTTCTTCTCTTGGATAAGTGAATGTCAGTGTACAGTCGTCTGCATATGCATGTGATTCTGGGATGAGATGAAGAAGGTCGTTGAAGTAGACATTCCATAACAATGGACCCAGCACGCTTCCTTGTGGAACACTTACCCCAGTAGGATGTCTTGCTGATTCCGTTCCATTGAGAACTACACTTAGAGATCTACCATGAAGGTAGTCACTGAGGAGACAGTGTAGAGCCTGCAATTCTCAGTGCTTGAAGTTTTGCTAAGAGGCCCTGGTGCCACACCCGGTCGAAAGCGCCAGCAATGTCCAGTGCTACCACACAGCTGACTTTGCAGCAGAGTAACCTTTCCTGAAGCCATATTGACGATCACAAAGTAGTGAGTGGTAGTCAAAAAACTCTGTCATTTGTCTTGAGATTATTGTCTCAAGGATCTTACCAGTGATTGACAGGAGTGACACTGGTCTGTAGTTGCTGATTTCTGCTCTGCTCTTCTTTTTGTGAACAGGGACTACATTTGCCTCTTTCCATAGAGAGGGACATTTACACTGTACTAAGCAGTGCTGAAAGATGTGAGTTAGAGGTGCTGCTAGCTGGTCTGCACATCTTCTCAATCTTGGGCTCAACTTGTCTGGGCCCACAGCCTTTTCATGGTCAAGCGATTTAAGAAGGAAATGCACCTCCTCCTGCCTTATTGTCACCACTGACAGTTTTGACACAGTTCTTGCAGCTAACCAAGGAGGGTCCCTTGCTGGATCAGGAACTTGCATTTTGGTAGCAAAGTATTCAGCAAAGAGGTCCGCCTTCTCTTGACTACTAGTAGAGGTGGTCCCATCCTGTCGATTTAGAGATGGAATGAGTTCATCGGGCAGATAACCTTGTCTGTCCTTGACCAGGGACCACCAGGTTTTGGAGCCTACCCTACCTGATGCTAGCTTTCTTTTAGTGTCCACCTCCCATTTAGCAATGGCCCACTTTTGAACGTCACCCATATGCCTACAGGCTTGCGTGTGCAAGTTCCTGTTATAGGCGGTAGGATGTCTTTTATACCTTCGCCATGCTTTGTACTTAGCAGTAGCAGCCTCTCTACAACGAAAGCCAAACCTAGGCTGACCTGTAGGCTTCGTCACATATTGCCGGTGAGGAATGTGTTCTTGTTGTAGATTAAGGATGTGTCCAGTGAAGGCTTTCACTTGGTTGTCAACATCCTCTTGGAGAAGAGCATTCCAATTGGTGGTGGCGAGCTCAGAGCGAAGGGCTGGCCAATTACCTCTTTCCCATAGCCAGGTTGTGCGTGTGGACTCCTCACCTCGTTCTGTTGGGATCTTAAATGTCGTAAAAACAGCCTTGTGGTCAGACGATCCAACGTAGCCGAGGGGTTGACAAGTGACTATGCCTTCTGCCAGATCACTCACTACTGGGTCAAGGGAGGAGCCAGAGATATGAGTAGGGAAATCAACAAAGTTTCTCATGTCAAACACTGCAAGAAGGTCATGAAAGTCCCTCTGTATAAGGTGCTGGTTGAGGTCACCAACAATTATAATATGTTGACAGTTGTGTTGTAGCAGAAGGGAGTCAATATTTTCCATTAGGAAGTTGATGGGGTCTGCATGTTGCCACTGAGGTCTGTACATTGCACATGCTAGTACAGAGGTACTAGTGTTTATGCAGAGCTTGAAGAACATCATTTCAAGATGTGTAGGGGTGGCAACGTCAATGTGCTGGGCATGAACACTTTTAGAGAAGCACACAGCAACACCTCCTCCTTGCCCTTGCCTGTCTCTTCTCATCCATGAGGTGTAGCCAGTAATTCTTGCAAAATTTTTTGGAGTCCTGTCATCCACATATGTTTCAACAACAGCTATCATGTCGGGACGTCGAGTGTTCACAAAACTATGTGTGAGCTCTCCAACATTAGTAATGAAACCTCTAATGTTGGCCGACAGGATGCTGATAGACTGGCTTGTCATGATGAAGTGGTCAGCTTGAGGTGGTGGATGTGTAAGGAATGTAAGGTCCCTGCCCTTGAGAGAGGTAGGGTACAGAGGCAGCTGCAGGGATGTAGGTCTGTGGTCTTGTATAAGACACAATACCACCTGCTCTCTCTCTCTCTCTCTCTCTCTCTCTCTCTCTCTCTCTCTCTCTCTCTCTCTCTCTCTCTCTCTCTCTCTCTCTCTCTCTCTCTCTCTCTCTCTTTCTCTATTTTTTTTCACACAGGGTTTGACAAGGTTAGGTTAAGGATCCCTAGCTTTATTGACAAGCTATTTACAGGTTAAGGATTCCTAACTTTATTGGCAAGTTAAGAGCTGTTACCTACATCACCTCATTTGAAAGCATTTTTATTGTTATGAGACATACAAGTAGGGAACAGGATGAAGTTGGAGCCATCTGTGGGCCAGCATTTTCATTTGATCAACTGACGTTATCTCGTTGACATCATTATGCTGTACGAATGTGTTCCATACTCGAGTCATCCTGGGTATATATGATCTCAGATACAGTGATGTTCTGGAGAAGGGTACAGCCAGAGTGAAATTGCTGCTTTCTGCCCGTCTTGTGGCATAAAAGCTTGTTTCACGCTGTCCTCGAAGTGGATCCAAGTGTGGTACTTTGACAATATTGGCCTTGTACATAACAGTAAGGCCACCCACATCTCTCTCTCTCTCTCTCTCTCTCTCTCTCAAAGCAAAAAACGAACACAACCCCCACACTAAGAATAGGTGAGAACACACACACACACACACACACACACACACACACACACACACACACACACACACACACGAGTGTGAGAAGGTAGGTGGGACAAGCTTTTAAGGGCAACATTGTAAGACCGTGCTAGGGTCAGGTCCCAGGAGGGTTGTGTCAGGTCACAAGAAGTTGCGGCCAGTAATTACACCGCACAAGACACTCACACACACACACACACACACACTCACACACACACACACACACATGCACACACGCACACAGGCAGTGTTACTACCGGTAGTTATTAGCAGTAAGAATACTTAGGAAGCTAGGAAGTCCTCTCTCAATGTGAACAAGGAAAATGATAATAACCAGCAACAATTAACACGTAAATCCAGAAAGGGCAATAAGTGGAGAGAGTAGCATAATTGGGAAAGATAAATGAGACTAAATTTGTGCCTACACGACGGATCTTTCAACCACAACACCCTCTCCTAACCCTCCCTCCCTCACACACAAGCACACACACACAAGGGTAGACACTCACACACACACACACACACACATAAACACACACACACATACACACACACACACACACACATACATACACACATACGTAAACACACACACACACACACAAACACAACACACACACACACACACACACACACTCACACACACACACACACACACACACACACACACATACACACACACATACACACACACATACACACACACACATACAAACATACACACACACACACACACACACACACACACACACACACACACACACACACACACACACACACACACACACATACACACACACACATACACCACACACACACCACACATGCACACACCACACACACACACACACGCACACACACACACACACGCACACACACACACACACACACACACGCACATACACACACACACACACATACACACACACACACACACACACACACACACACACATACACACACACACACACACATACATAAATACGGGAAATCCTGTGTCACAAACCTACTGGAGTTCTATGACATGGTGACAGCAGTAAGACAAGAGAGAGAGGGGTGGGTGGATTGCATTTTCTTGGACTGCAAGAAGGCGTTTGACACAGTTCCACACAAGAGATTGGTGCAAAAACTGGAGGACCAAGCAGGGATAACAGGGAAGGCACTACAATGGATCAGGGAATACTTGTCAGGAAGACAGCAGCGAGTCATGGTACGTGGCGAGGTGTCAGAGTGGGCACCTGTGACCAGCGGGGTCCGCAGGGGTCAGTCCTAGGACCAGTGCTGTTTCTGGTATTTGTGAACGACATGACGGAAGGAATAGACTCTGAGGTGTCCCTGTTTGCAGATGACGTGAAGTTGATGAGAAGAATTCACTCGATCGAAGACCAGGCAGAACTACAAAGGGATCTGGACAGGCTGCAGACCTGGTCCAGCAATTGGCTCCTGGAGTTCAATCCCACCAAGTGCAAAGTCATGAAGATTGGGGAAGGGCAAAGAAGGCCGCAGACGGAGTACAGTCTAGGGGGTCAGAGACTACAAACCTCACTCAAGGAAAAAGATCTTGGTGTGAGTATAACACCAGGCACATCTCCTGAAGCGCACATCAACCAAATAACTGCTGCAGCATATGGGCGCCTAGCAAACCTCAGAACAGCATTCCGACATCTTAATAAGGAATCATTCAGGACCCTGTACACCGTGTATGTTAGGCCCATATTGGAGTATGCGGCACCAGTTTGGAACCCACACCTAGCCAAGCACGTGAAGAAACTAGAGAAAGTGCAAAGGTTTGCAACAAGACTAGTCCCAGAGCTAAGAGGTATGTCCTACGAGGAGAGGTTAAGGGAAATCAACCTGACGACACTGGAGGACAGGAGAGATAGGGGGGACATGATAACGACATACAAAATACTGAGAGGAATTGACAAGGTGGACAAAGACAGGATGTTCCAGAGATTGGACACAGTAACAAGGGGACACAGTTGGAAGCTGAAGACACAGATGAATCACAGGGATGTTAGGAAGTATTTCTTCAGCCATAGAGTAGTCAGTAAGTGGAATAGTTTGGGAAGCGATGTAGTGGAGGCAGGATCCATACATAGCTTTAAGCAGAGGTATGATAAAGCTCACGGCTCAGGGAGAGTGACCTAGTAGCGATCAGTGAAGAGGCGGGGCCAGGAGCTCGGACTCGACCCCCGCAACCTCAACTAGGTGAGTACAACTAGGTGAGTACACACACATACACACACACACACACACACACACACACACACACACACACACACACACACACACACACACACACACACACACACACTCACACACACACACATACACACACACACACACACACACACACACACACACACACACACACACACACACACACACACACACACACACACACACCACACATACACACCACACACACACACCACACACACACACCACACACACACACCACACACACACACACCACACACACACCACACACACACACACCACACACACACACGCGCACACACACACACACACACACACACACACACACACACACACACACACACACACACACACACACACACACACGCACATACACACACACACACACACACACACACACACACACACACACACACACACACACACCCTCCACCACTTGACACAAACACTTGACACAAACACGTACCACCCCTTCCCTAACCACCTCACCTTAGCCACCTACCCCTCCCTCAAACCACCTAACCCCTCCCCAAACCGTCTAACCCCCGCCCAACAACCTCCCCCCTCCAATAACCATCCTCCCCCTCCCCCATAACCATCCATCCCCTCTCTCCCCCAAACCATCTAACTCCCTCCCCCAACTATCTCTACCCCTCCAATAACCATCCTCCCCTTCCCCACAACCATCCATCCCCTCTCCTAACCATCTATTCCCCTCCCCCTAACCAGGATGAGGACAAGGGGCTCCAATGACGAATCTGAGAGGGAGGAATGGGAGGTAGAGCTCAAAAAAAGGGAGGAAGACTGGGGAAGGAGACTAGATGAGCTGGAAAGGAAGATGGAAGAGAGGTTAGCAGCAGAATGCAGAAGGTGGAAGCAACAGGCCACAGCAGCAGAAATCAAGATAGAGAGATTAGAAGAGGAGCTGAGACATCTGAAACAGCACAGAGACAAAGATATTACAGAAATAGCATCGGCAATGGCTACATCGAACACAGACAACAGGTCCAAAGGAAGCATGGAAACTAAACTGTATGCAGAGGTCCTGTCAAACCCACATGGGGCCAAAACAAAGACAGGGAGCACTCTAGGACAGAAAGAGAGGTTGGAAGACATTGAAGGAACTAGGACATGTGCAAGGACCTTACCAGATACCTGTGGGGGCCAGGAGCAGGTGAGCAGGAAGGATAAACCAAGAAGCATAGGGGTCATAACTAGGGAAGGGACTGAAGGAACACTCCACGGGAAG
Organism: Cherax quadricarinatus; assembly: GCF_038502225.1. Classification (NCBI taxonomy): domain Eukaryota; kingdom Metazoa; phylum Arthropoda; class Malacostraca; order Decapoda; family Parastacidae; genus Cherax; species Cherax quadricarinatus. The sequence continues at coordinate 15,672,622 of NC_091326.1, read as the reverse complement.
GAACTAAAACACATCAGAGGATGCAATGGGAGTCACAGTGGGAGGTGGAAAGGGAGAGATCCGTGTTTGTCTATGGGCTAGACGAAGCTAAAGGGGAAACTTATGATGAAAGAAAGCAGGAGGAGAAAAAAGCGATTGAAGACATCATGAAGGTGATAGGCGAGGTGGACATGACCCAGGTGGCAAATTTTCGGAGAATTGGGTGGTTCACAAAGAAAAGGAATCGGCCCCTCAAAATAATTTTCAAGGCAGAATCAACCCGAACCATGATCCTGCAGGAGAAAGCACGGCTGAGAGGCAAGCAGGAGTTCCGGAGTGTGTACCTCGACCGAGACAGAACACAGGACGAAAGGAAGACAATGAAAGAGAGAGTTCAAAAACGAAAGGAGAAATGGGAGGAAATGAAAAAGGAGAGCAGAATAACCCAGGATCAAATGGAAGGACAAGCGCACCCCACAGAAACACCTGCAGAAGGACTCCAGCCACGACACCCCCAAGGCAAATGAACAATCCAAACCAACCATCACACACCGATCCCTCTGTTTCCACCCCCCGCACCACAGTTACAGTATTAGAACAGAAGTTGAAGGTTTGGTACACAAATGCAGATGGATTAACGAATAAACATGAGGAATGGCAAGAAAGAATCAATGAGAAGTCCCCAGACATCATAGCAGTTACAGAAACAAAACTCATGGAGACAATAACAGATGCAATCTTCCCACCAGGATACCAGATCATGAGGAAAGATAGAAGGGGCAGGGGGGGAGGTGGGGTTGCTCTGCTCGTAAAAAAACAGATGGAAATTCGAGAAAATGGAAGGAATAGATGAGACGGGAGAAAGAGACTACATAGCAGGTACACTTCAGTCTGGGGAACACAAAGTGGTCATTGCAGTGATGTATAATCCACCACAGAACTGCAGGAGGCCAAGAGAGGAATATGAAGAGAGCAACAGAGCAATGGTGGACACACTTGCTGAGGTGGCAAGAAGAGCTCACTCCAGCAGAGCAAAGTTGCTGGTTATGGGGGATTTCAACCACAGGGAGATTGACTGGGAAAACCTGGAGCCACATGGGGGTCCCGAAACATGGAGAGCCAGGATGTTGGACGTGGTGCTGGAAAACCTCATGCACCAACATGTTAAGGACACTACCAGAGTGAGAGGGGAGGATGAACCAGCAAGATTGGACCTTGTGTTCACCCTGGGCAGCTCAGACATTGAGGACATCAAGTATGAGAGTCCCCTAGGACCTAGCGACCACGTGGTTCTGTGCTTTGAATACATAGTAGAGCTGCAAGTGGAGAGAATAACAGGAGTAGAATGGGAAAAGCCTGACTATAAAAGAGGGGACTACATAGGGTTGAAGAACTTCCTGCGGGAGGTCCAGTGGGACAGAGAACTGGCAGGAAAGCCAGTAAATGAAATGATGGAATATGTAGCAACAAAATGCAAGGAGGCAGTGGAAAGGTTCATTCCCAAGGGCAACAGTAACAACGGGAAGACCAGAACGACGGTGTAAGGAGGCAAAAACAAAGTGCAATAGAGAATGGAAAAAGTACAGAAGGCAGAGAACACACGAAAATAGGGAGATCAGTCGCAGAGCCAGGAATGAGTACGCACAGGTAAGGAGGGAGGCCCAGCGACAGTATGAAAATGACATAGCATCGAGAATCAAGACTGACCCGAAACTGTTGTATAGCCACATCAGGAGGAAGACAACAGTCAAAGACCAGGTGATCAGATTAAGGACAGAAGGTGGAGAACTCACAAGAAATGATCAGGAGGTATGTGAGGAGCTGAACAGGAGATTTAAGGAAGTTTTTACAGTAGAGACAGGAAGGGCTGTGGGAAGACAGCACAGAAGGGAACATCAAGAGGGAATATACCAACAAGTGTTGGATGACATACGAACAACTGAGGAGGAGGTGAAGAAGCTCTTAAGTGACCTTGACACCTCAAAGGCGATGGGACCGGACAACATCTCCCCATGGGTCCTTAGAGAAGGAGCAGAGATGCTGTGTGTGCCTCTAACCACAATCTTCAACACATCCCTTGAAACTGGGCAACTACCTGAGAAATGGAAGACAGCTAATGTAGTCCCCATATTTAAGAAAGGAAACAGAAACGAGGCACTAAACTACAGACCTGTGTCTCTGACATGTATTGTGTGCAAAGTCATGGAGAAGATTATCAGGAGGAGAGTGGTCGAACACCTGGAAAGGAACAAGATTATAAATGAAAACCAGCATGGGTTCATGGAAGGCAAATCTTGTATCACAAACCTCCTGGAGTTTTATGACAAGGTAACAGAAGTAAGACACGAGAGAGAGGGTTGGGTAGATTGCGTTTTCCTAGACTGCAGGAAGGCCTTTGACACAGTTCCCCACAAGAGATTAGTGCAGAAGCTGGAGGATCAGGCACATGTAAAAGGAAGGGCACTGCAATGGATAAGGGAATACCTGACAGGGAGGCAGCAACGAGTCATGGTACATGAAGAGGTATCACAGTGGGCGCCTGTTACGAGCGGGGTCCCACAGGGGTCAGTTCTAGGACCAGTGCTATTTTTGATATATGTGAACGACATGATGGAAGGAATAGACTCTGAAGTGTCCCTGTTCGCAGATGACGTGAAGTTGATGAGAATAATTAAATCGGACGAGGATGAGGCAGGACTGCAAAGAGACCTGGACAGGCTGGACATGTGGTCCAGAAACTGGCTTCTCGAATTCAATCCAGCCAAATGCAAAGTCATGAAGATTGGGGAGGGGCAAAGAAGACCGCAGACAGAGTATAGGCTAGGTGGACAAAGACTACAGACCTCACTCAGGGAGAAAGACCTTGGGGTGACCATAACACCAAGCACATCACCGGAGGCACACATCATCCAAATAACCGCTGCAGCATACGGGCGCCTGGCAAACCTGAGAATAGCGTTCCGATACCTTAATAAGGAATCGTTCAAGACACTGTACACTGTGTATGTTAGGCCCATACTGGAGTATGCAGCACCAGTCTGGAACCCACACCTGGTCAAGCACGTCAAGAAGTTAGAGAAAGTACAAAGGTTTGCAACAAGGCTAGTCCCAGAGCTCAAGGGAATGTCGTACGAGGAAAGGTTAAGGGAAATCGGACTGACGACACTGGAGGACAGAAGGGTCAGGGGAGACATGATAACGACATACAAGATACTGCGGGGAATAGACAAGGTGGACAGAGATAGGATGTTCCAGAGAGGGGACACAGGGACAAGGGGTCACAACTGGAAGCTGAAGACTCAGACGAGTCACAGGGACGTTAGGAAGTATTTCTTCAGTCATAGAGTTGTCAGCAAGTGGAATAGCCTAGCAAGTGAAGTAGTGGAGGCAGGAACCATACATAGTTTTAAGAAGAGGTATGACAAAGCTCAGGAAGCAGAGAGAGAGAGGATCCAGTAGCGATCAGTGAAGAGGCGGGGCCAGGAGCTGAGTCTCGACCCCTGCAACCACAATTAGGTGAGTACAATTAGGTGAGTACACACACACACACACACGTACAGATTATTGTTCTTATATCCAATTGGAGAACTAAACCCGTAATAAAATCGTGATTGACCGGAGAAAGGAGACTGGGAGATGAACTCCAGTTTCCCGGAAAAAGAGCCGTTCAACATCCCTGGAAGGTGTGTTTATCTCCAGGAAGACGGAAGCTGCTCACGGGAGATGAACTTCCAAATCTTCAAGACGAAACTGAGAGATCTTTGGTCGGACTTCCGTAGCGGAAAGTCTTAGAGGAAGTCCCGTTTCCTGACGTGTGTGTGTGTGTGTGTGTGTGTGTGTGTGTGTGTGTGTGTGTGTGTGTGTGTATGTGTGTGAAATATATTTATATTATATTATATGTATATTTCGCCTGCTCTTGCGAATTCCTTGCATTGTTAATGTCTCTAGTAAGGCTGATGCATGCAGGAGATGAGATGAAAAGCTGTAAGCCTTCTCCCTGAAAGCTGGCTGCCTTGGATCAAAGTCTAGCGCAAACTGGACTCCAAGGTATTGTCCAGTGTGGGTAGATTGGTAAAGCACTGCAGATCATTGTATCTCTCCATTATTCTCTTCACTGTCAACTTTTCACACAGTTTGTCCAGCCAGCGACAAAACTTGATACCATCATCCAGGTACCATCATCCAGGTTTCATCATCCGAGTACCTTCATCCAAGTACCATCATCCAAATACCATCATCCAATACCATTATCCAGGTACCGTCATCCAGGTACCGTCATCCAGCTACCGTTATCCAGCTACCGTAATCCAGGCACCTTCATCCAGGTACAATCTGAATACCTTCATCCAAGTACCATCATCCAATACCATTATCCAGGTACCGTCATCCAGGTACCGTCATCCAGGTACCGTCATCCAGGTACCGTCACCCAGGCACCGTCATCCAGCTACCGTCATCCAGGTACCGTCATCCAGGTACCGTCATCCAGGTTTCATCATTTGAGTACCTTCATCCAAGTACCATCATCCAAGTACCATCATCCAATCCCATTATCCAGGTACCGTCATCCAGGTACCGTCATCCAGGTACCGAACGCAGCTTACTATAGAACATATTCTAAATGCCTACGGCTTAGGGCTATCCACCCTCGTCATGATTTTTATAATTACCGAGATATCTCTGGGGACCTAAGGAACTTCATAATTACCGAGGTGCCTGTGGGGACCTCGGGGAATTTTTAGAACACTCGTTTGACCTTAACAATCTACCGGGATTTTTAACTATTGTTGGTTATTTTAATTCAGTATAATAACATTTGTATTTTATTACTATTAAAAGCTTTTGTTGACAGCTTTTTATGCATTTATGGGATTTTGTAAATAATCTCTACTGCTAAAATTACTTTGTCCTGCTAGGCTAAAAGTGCTTTTCACAAAACTATTTTCAATCTCCCCCACTTTTTCTCTTCCTACTTTGACCATATACAACGTCATATGTTTCGGTCCAAGTCCGACCGAAACGTCGTGGTAAGCTTCTCTCTCCTCTGTGCGGCTTATTTGTGTAATGTTCAAGTCACGGTGTTGTGCCTTTGTTGTTCTTTTCTCTTCCTTCTTCTCTCTCTCTCTCTCTCTCTCTCTCTCTCTCTCTCTCTCTCTCTCTCTCTCTCTCTCTCTCTCTCTCCCTCCTTCTCTTCCCTTCTTCCCGCAGTTTCCCAGACTGATCAGCTCGTTTCCTTCCCCCCAGGTGCAACGTTACGTCCAGAGACTCCCCGCCGCTGGAGACACGTAAGGTGGAGGTCAGCGGCGGTGGTGTCAGACCACCACAACCCAACACCCACACCAGACCGTCACCCTCATTCTTCTCTACACTCAGGGTCAGTCATCCACTTCTCTTCTTATTCACCTCCTCTTCTGTTTCTCCTCCTCCTCCTCTTTTCTTCTTTTTTTTTCTTCATGTTCTCTTCTTTTTTTTTCCCTTCTCTTCTTTTTCTCCTCCTAGTCTCTTTTTTTTCTCCTCTTCTCTTCTTTTACTCTTCCTTTTTTCTTCTTTCCCTCTTTCTCTTTTCTTCTTTTTCTCTTCCTATTCTCTTCTTTTTCTTTTCCTCTTTCTTCTTTATCTTGTCTTCTCTTCTTTATCTTCTAATGTCTTCTTTTTCTCATCTTCTTTTCTTTTTTCCTCTTCCTCTTTTCTTCTTCTCTTCCTATTCTCTTCTTTTCCTCCTCCTCTTCTCTTCTTATTCATCTCCTCTTCTTCTTGTTCTCATACTTCTCTGCTGTTCTTCTTCGATTCTTTTCTTCAGAATGCTCAGAGTCAGTGGTATTTTTCTTTTTCTCATTTTCTCTTCTTTTTCTCTTGTTATTCTCATTCTCATCTTCTATTCTCTTATTCACTATGCTCAGTGTCAGTGGTGTTCTTCTCTTCTCTTTTTCTTTCTCTTCTGTCGTTTATTATTCTTAGGGCTCTGGTACACCTCTCTTCTTCTTTACTAAATTCGGACACTTCTCTTTTCCTTACACTTTCTCTTCTACACTTCAAGTCAGTGTAAAATTTTTTCAACACATTCGTTCGTTTTCTAACGCGATTACGTGCGTCACTTTCTTAACGTTTTATTAAGAACAATGCAAAATATATGTGTGTTAGCTTTCTATATTCTCTTTTTGGCACTGTTAGCGTCGTGAGGTGGAGAAAGTCAGGGTCGTGAGGTGGAGAAAGTCGGTATAATGGGGTGGAAAATGTCAGGGTAGTTAGGTAAAGGAAGTCAGTATTGTGAGGTGAAGAAAGTCAGAGTAGTTAGGTGGAGAAAATCAGGGCAATGAACTGGAGAAAGTCGGGGTAGTGAGGTGGAGAAAGTCAGGGTAGTGAGGTGGAGAAAGTCAGGGTAGTGAAGTGGAGAAAGTCAGGGTGGTGAGGTTGAGAAAATCAGTATTGTGAGATGGAGAAAGTGAGGATAGTGAAGTAGAGAAAGTCAGGATAGTAAGGTAAAGAGAGTCATGGTAGAGAAAGTTAGATATTACACACTTGTACAATGTAATAGACAGTACCAACAAGCTGCAGGTGAATCAGACACATGACAACACCAGGGTATTGGTATATCAAGACGTTTCGCCAACCAGTGTTTTTATCTGTAATACAGTGAACAGATGATATGCGAAGACAGTAGAAGACAAGGTAATCAGTCCCCAGCTTTGCTGGACTACACAGGGGACTGATCACCTCGGTTTCTATGGTCTTCGTGTATCACCTCGGTATTGAGCTGGAAGACCCGCTGGAAGATACTCAGATGTTCCACTTTCATCTAATTCTTCATCATTGCACACTTCGTTTATAAAGAACAAAAGGGCACAATACCATGACTAACAATACACAAACAGCCCGCACATAGGAGAGAGAAGCCCGACTTGGTTCGACTTAGACCATTCACAAAGTCACACTAACAGAAAAGAGTGAGGGAGCCAGCATATATAGGTGAGGAGAACAGGGAGGGGACGAAGAGAGGAAGAAAAAAAAGTTGAGGTAGTGGTAAGGCTGGTAGTGGAAGTAGTAATAGAGGTAGTAGTGTTAGTAGAAAGTAGGGAGAGTAGTTATAGTGGCACAAGAGATAGAAATGGGAGTGAAGGGTGAAAGGATGCAGTAGTAATGGTAGACGTGGGGCCAGTCTCAAGATGAGAAACGGGAGCAGGGGAGGAGGAGAAACAGAAGGACGGAACACACTTAGGCAAAAGAAAGGAAAACAAAGAATCAGAAAATAAAAAATAAATAGGAAAGGGGAAAAGGTACTGAGAAGAGGAGAAGATAGGATCAAATAAAGTCACGAGAGTTCTGAAGTTTGGAGCATTTGACAGTGTAATGAGAAAGGAAGACATCTACAGAGACGTCACTGATGTTCTGAGTATCTCCTCTTTGATGTGTGTATGCACTGAAGGACACAGTGAAGGTATACTTGGAGAGATATACGTTACAGTATGTATACTCTTAGTGCCTACTCTAACCCTGGGATTAGGGATTAAAGCATTCTTCACTGCCAGTGAAGGTTGTATGCAGTTTTAAGTGACCCCTCGTGTAGTTGATAGACTTCAAACGCAGTTAACCTGCAGCTAATTTAACATTTTCACACATTTCCTGATGAATAAAAGTCATCTCAGTTTGTGTCACATCACCCCAGATACCACATCTTGTGGCGATGACCTATCTACAACACTAGGGTCATTAAGACTGCATGTCACCTGTTCACCACCAGCCAAGAACATTTTAATACCTAAAGCAGAGATTAATATAAACTCTCGGCATATTACATACACTGAGAGAAATACATATGACGGTGTGTATACATGTATATAGTATCCTCATTCACAAAGTTTTTGTTATGAATTTGGCTGAGCAACGAATGTGAGATTGTTTACACATGGTGATCTGTGTAACTTCCAGTGAGTATTGGAACAGAACAATGTTAGTTGTTCATGTTTTTATGACACTTTGGTGTTATTTATTCATACTGAAACCTCCCTCCGATGCCTAGGGAAAAATTATTTAGTTTACCTTCCGACGGCAAGGGAAATAAATGCTTTAGTTCACCCTCCAGTGGCAAGGGAAAACTGATTCAGTTTACCCTCCGATGGAAAGGAAAAAATATAAGTTAGTTCACCTTCAGTGTGAAGATATAATAATTTAGCGGTGGAACATTTTTCCCGCATCATTCCTGGCTTTCCTTCATTCCTATTCTTTCTCCTTTCTACTTCCTATTCCTAACCTTTCCTTTCTCTCCTCCATCCCTCTTATGGCAGCCTAGCTCCATCCCTCTCATGGCAGCCTCGCACCATCCCTCTCATGGCAGCCTCGCACCATCCCTCTCATGGCAGCCTCGCACCATCCCTCTCATGGCAGCCTCGCACCATCCCTCTCATGGCAGCCTCGCATCATCCCTCTCATGGCAGCCTCGCACCATCCCAGGCTTACCAAGAACATCAAACAAGGTGACGCCACATAAACTTTTTGCAATCACCACAGAATTATAAGTTCCCAGGAGTCCCTGTTGCTTTAAAGTTCCCAGGAGTCCCTGTTGCTTTAAAGTTCCCAGGAGTCCCTGTTGCTTTAAAGTTCCCAGAGTATTCGTCGTTTTCAAGTTTCAAGAGTCCCCGTATTTTAAAGTTCTCAGATTATTCGTAGTTTTAAAGTTTCCGGAGTCCCGGAAGTTTTAAAGTCCCTGGAGTCCCCGTAGTTTAAAGACCCGGAGTCCCCGTAATTTTAAAGTCCCTGGAGTCCCCGTAGTTTAAAGACCCGGAGTCCCCGTAATTTTAAAGTCCCTGGAGTCCCCGTAGTTTAAAGACCCGGAGTCCCCGTAATTTTAAAGTCCCTGGAGTCCCCGTAGTTTAAAGACCCGGAGTCCCCGTAGTTTTAAAGTCCCCGGAGTCCCCGTAGTTTTAAAGTCCCCGGAGTCCCCGTAGTTTTAAAGTCCCCGGAGTCCCCCTAGTTTTAAAGTCCCCGGAGTCCCCGTAGTTTTAAAGTCCCCGGAGTCCCCGTAGTTTTAAAGTCCCCGGAGTCCCCGTAGTTTTAAAGTTCCCGTAGTCCCCGTAGTTTTAAAGTCCCCGGAGTCCCCGTAGTTTTAAAGTCTCCGGAGTCCCCGTAGTTTTAAAGTCCCCAGAGTCCCCGTAGTTTTAAAGTCCCCGGAGTCCCCGTAGTTTTAAAGTCCCCGGAGTCCCCGTAGTTTTAAAGTCCCCGGAGTCCCCGTAGTTTTAAAGTCTCCGTAGTCCCCGTAGTTTTAAAGTCCCCCGGAGTCCCCGTAGTTTTAAAGTTCCCGGAGTCCCCGTAGTTTTAAAGTCCCCGGAGTCCCCGTAGTTTTAAAGTCCCCGTAGTCCCCGTAGTTTTAAAGTCCCCGGAGTCCCCGTAGTTTTAAAGTCCCCGGAGTCCCCGTAGTTTTAAAGTCCCCGGAGTCCCCGGAGTTTTAAAGTCCCCGGAGTCCCCGTAGTTTTAAAGTCCCCGGAGTCCCCGTAGTTTTAAAGTCCCCGGAGTCCCCCTAGTTTTAAAGTCCCCGGAGTCCCCCTAGTTTTAAAGTCCCCGGAGTCCCCGTAGTTTTAAAGTCCCCGGAGTCCCCGTAGTTTTAAAGTCCCCGGAGTCCCCGTAGTTTTAAAGTCCCCGTAGTCCCCGTAGTTTTAAAGTCCCCGGAGTCCCCGTAGTTTTAAAGTCCCCGGAGTCCCCGTAGTTTTAAAGTCCCCGGAGTCCCCGTAGTTTTAAAGTCCCCGGAGTCCCCGTAGTTTTAAAGTCCCCGGAGTCCCCGTAGTTTTAAAGTCTCCGTAGTCCCCGTAGTTTTAAAGTCCCCCGGAGTCCCCGTAGTTTTAAAGTCCCCGGAGTCCCCGTAGTTTTAAAGTCCCCGGAGTCCCCGTAGTTTTAAAGTCCCCGTAGTCCCCGTAGTTTTAAAGTCCCCGGAGTTCCCGTAGTATTAAAGTCCCCGGAGTCCCCGTAGTTTTAAAGTCCCCGGAGTCCCCGGAGTTTTAAAGTCCCCGGAGTCCCCGGAGTTTTAAAGTCCCCGGAGTCCCCGGAGTTTTAAAGTCCCCGGAGTCCCCCTAGTTTTAAAGTCCCCGGAGTCCCCCGAGTTTTAAAGTCCCCGGAGTCCCCGTAGTTTTAAAGTCCCCGGAGTCCCCGTAGTTTTAAAGTCCCCGGAGTCCCCGTAGTTTTAAAGTCCCCGTAGTCCCCGTAGTTTTAAAGTCCCCGGAGTCCCCGTAGTTTTAAAGTCCCCGGAATCCCCGTAGTTTTAAAGTCCCCAGAGTCCCCGTAGTTTTAAAGTCCCCGGAGTCCCCGTAGTTTTAAAGTCCCCGGAGTCCCCGTAGTTTTAAAGTCCCCGTAGTTTTAAAGTCCCCGGAGTCCCCGTAGTTTTAAAGTCCCCGGAGTCCCCGTAGTTTTAAAGTCTCCGTAGTCCCCGTAGTTTTAAAGTCCCCGGAGTCCCCGTAGTTTTAAAGTCCCCGGAGTCCCCGTAGTTTTAAAGTCCCCGGAGTCCCCGGAGTTTTAAAGTCCCCGTAGTCCCCGTAGTTTTAAAGTCCCCGGAGTCCCCGTAGTTTTAAAGTCCCCGGAGTCCCCGTAGTTTTAAAGTCCCCGGAGTCCCCGGAGTTTTAAAGTCCGCGGAGTCCCCGTAGTTATAAAGTCCCCGGAGTCCCCATAGTTTTAAAGTCCCCGGAGTCCCCGTAGTTTTAAAGTCCCCGGAGTCCCCGTAGTTTTAAAGTCCCCGGAGTCCCCGTAGTTTTAAAGTCCCCGTAGTCCCCGTAGTCCCCGTAGTTTTAAAGTCCCCGGAGTCCCCGTAGTTTTAAAGTCCCCGGAGTCCCCGGAGTTTTAAAGTCCCCAGAGTCCCCGTAGTTTTAAAGTCCCCGGAGTCCCCGGAGTTTTAAAGTCCCCGGAGTCCCCGGAGTCCCAGTAGTTTTAAAGTCCCCGGAGTCCCCGGAGTTTTAAAGTCCCCGGAGTCCCCGTAGTTTTAAAGTCCCCGGAGTCCCCGGAGTCCCCGGAGTTTTAAAGTCCCCGGAGTCCCAGTAGTTTTAAAGTCCCCGGTGTCCCCGGAGTTTTAAAGTCCCCGGAGTCCCCGTAGTTTTAAAGTCCCCGGAGTCCCCGGAGTTTTAAAGTCCCCGGAGTCCCCGGAGTCCCCGGAATCCCCGGAGTCCCCGGAGTCCCCGGAGTCCCCGGAGTCCCCGGAGTCCCCGGAGTCCCCGGAGTCCCCGGAGTCCCCGGAGTCCCCGGAGTTTTGGCCAAGGCACGAAGTTGGAAATTGAAATAGAGGGAAGATTTAAATATAAGTAAACTAGAGAGAGGACAACTGTGATATAGTGAATGTGTTATCTTGAGTATGTTATCATGTGTTACCATGCCTGTTATCATGCTTGTGTTATCAGGCCTGTGTTATCATGCTTGTGTTATCAGGCCTGTGTTATCATGCTTGTGTTATCAGGCCTGTGTTATCATGCTTGTGTTATCAGGCCTGTGTTATCATGCTTGTGTTATCAGGCCTGTGTTATCATGCTTGTGTTATCAGGCCTGTGTTATCATGCCTATGTGGACAGAAACATGAAACAGTAAAGGGGGGAGGGTCAGCCTAGCAGAAAATATTGAGGTAATGGTAGTCCACGTCAGTAGGACTACCATATATATATATATATATATATATATATATATATTCTATATATATATATATATATATATATATATATATATATATATATATATATATATATATATATATATATATATATATATATATATATATATATATATATATATATATATATATATATATATATGTTGTGCCGAATAGGCACGACTTGTCATCGCTACTCTGACAAGTCCTCCCATCTCTTTAAAACTCCATTGTTTTTTTTATGAGCAGTGCAACTCCTCTTCCCCCTCTGCTCCCCCTGTCTTTCTTCAGGATCTGATATCCAGACAGGAAGATCGTGTCTGTTATCACTTTCGTGAGCTTTGTCCCTGTGATTGCTATGATGTCCGGAGATGCTTCAGTGATTCTTTCCTGCCACTTCTCGCTCTTATTTGTAATTCCATCTGTGTTGGTGTACCTTACTTTCAGTCTCCTTTCTAGAACTGTATTCTGAGGGTGGAAGGGGTTGGTGCTGGTTGTTGGTGAGATAGGCAGGCCTGGATATTATGGTAATCTGTTGGTGTGGGTGGTTCTGTGGGCAATTGTGTTGTTCCCTTCGACGCTGTGCTTCCTTGTCTGCCGGTACCTGCCCTAACCCCCTTCCTGCCTCTGGCGCCTTCTTATTCTTTCTCTCATTTGTTCCCTTTTTTTATTGTGTTCTGTCACAGCCGAGGTACACTCGCTGGTATTTTTAGGCACCCTTTAACAGTGATTTCCGCTGCAGGATTTTGTTTCATATCATTTCTGACTTGATTGTTAATTTGATTGGGTGGTTCTTTTCTTCGAGTACCTCCAAAGTTTCTGAAAATTTGTCACTTGGGTCGTGTCCTCTCTTCTTACCGCAATGATACTTCCCTCTGTCTTCTTTCGTAATAGGTCTTCCCTTCTGCCTCATGGAGCCCATGAATAATGAATGTTCTCTCTCTTTCTTCATCCCATTTTGTTTCCCCGTATCTCTGGGTCCGATGTATCTCCTTGGTTGTCTCTCTTATCTCCCAGACGTCCCGATGTATCTCCTTGGTTGTCTCCCTTATCTCCCAGACGTCCCGATGGCCTGGCATCGTTTCCTCAAGGGACTTCTTTGCTCTTTCCCCTCCTTCAGTCCCCTCACTTTCCGCTGTTGTTCCTTCAGCCAGCTCCTTGCTCCTATCGGTGTGTGTGTGTGTGTGCGTGTGTGTGTGTGTGTGTGTGTGTGTGTGTGTGTGTCTGTGTGTGTGTGTGTTTGTGTGTGTGTATGTGTGTGTGTGTATGTGTGTGTGTGTGTGTGTGTGTGTGTGTGGTGTGTGTGTGTGTGTATGTGTGTGTTTGTGTGTGTGTGTGTGTGTGTGTGTCTGTGTGTGTCTGTGTGTGTGTGTGTGTGTGTGTGTGTGTGTATGTGTATGTGTGTGTATGTGTGTGTGTGTGTGTGTGTGTGTGTGTGTGTGTGTGTGTGTGTGTGTGTGTGTGTGTGTATGTGTGTGTGTGTGTGTGTGTGTGTGTGTGCGTGTGTTTGTGTGTGTGTGTGTGTGTGATCGACCTTCAACAATAAAAGCTTTTCTTAAAAAAATTAAAAATAAAATACAAGGAATTTTTTCCCTCTGTGACTTTTCAAGTGGAAAAAATACTTTTTTCTTATAATATTTTTTTCGTGTGACTTTTCTCTGTCGTGTTCAGCGAGGCATCACCGTCAAGGATTGAGGAGTAGAAGGTCTAGCAGGAGGAAGGAAGAGGAGGAGGAAGAGGAGAAAGAGAATTAAGAAAAAAATATAATACAAGGCCAGAATCAGAACAAACTGAGAAACAAAATGAAGTGAAAGTAGTAAGAGAGAGAGAGGGAGAGAGAGAGAGAGAGAGAGAGAGAGAGAGAGAACGTGGAGGGAAGGAGTACAATTGATAAGACCAGGGAAAATAGTGAACAACAAGTGAGGAAGAGGAGGAGGAGGGTATCAATAAAAGGGAGGGAAAGAGAGAGGGAGGAAGAAGAGGGGAAGATATGAAAGACGTACCGAGGGGATGTTAACATTAAGACAAGTTAGGCATCAACGTCTTCACGACCGTCACACACCGCTCCAGATGCTGATGCGTCGGCAGGGGCGAAACACCGACAGGCGAAGCGTTTCGCCTGGAAGTGTTTTCGGAATGTGAAACGAGACAGCAAAATATAAAATCACATGACAGAGAAAGAAATATCCCGAGAAATTCAGAATTACTTGAAGACATAGAAAATAAGGCAATTACTCTATAGGTGAATAGATATAGAGACAGATAGATTATGTGTATGGGTAGACAGGTAGATGATGTGCATGCCTAAATAGGTAGATAATGTGCATAGGTAGATAGATAAAGCACATTGGTAGATAGGTAGATAATATGATTATATAAGTCATTTATATAGTTAAATAATATGTATATATATATATATATATATATATATATATATATATATATATATATATATATATATATATATATATATATATATATATATATATATATATATATATATATATATATATATATATATTCATATTATTGTCAAAATAAAAAGCAGTTTTGACAATAATATGAATATTTCCTTTGGTTTATATAAATTAGATCCATTTATAATTAATAGAATTTGGGAAGAATTTAATAATACACTGGACAAATAATCGTTAAAATTTCTTATTTCTTGGGTAGAATAGTTTGTGGGGTGAGTTGTGCCAAGGACCTATCCAAGTTGGGTCGGCGCGCGTCAAGTGTTTAAACCGTTGTGGGATCTGATAGTGAGGTGCCGGCCAGACCCCTTATATAGCTTCCTTGGATGCTTTACTTTCATAGTTCCTTGATAATGTGAGTAGTCACGAAAGCGCTTGGAATTTCTCTATTCTTTCAAAGTGGTTGTTTTGTATATATATATATATATATATATATATATATATATATATATATATATATATATATATATATATATATATATATATATATATATATATATATATATATATATATGATGTTGATAGGGCAAGGAGGAATAACATCTTGTAGGAGTGAGGAAGAGCCAGTTGTGAGTGTGGGGGAAGTTCGTGAGGCAGTAGGTAAAATGAAAGGGGGCAAGGCAGCCGGGATTGATGGGATAAAGATAGAAATGTTAAAAGCAGGTGGGGATATAGTTTTGGAGTGGTTGGTGCAATTATTTAATAAATGTGTGGAAGAGGGTAAGGTACCTAGGGATTGGCAGAGAGCATGCATAGTTCCTTTGTATAAAGGCAAAGGGGATAAAAGAGAGTGCAAAAATTATAGGGGGATAAGTCTGTTGAGTGTACCTGGTAAAGTGTATGGTAGAGTTATAATTGAAAGAATTAAGAGTAAGACGGAGAATAGGATAGCAGATGAACAAGGAGGCTTTAGGAAAGGTAGGGGGTGTGTGGACCAGGTGTTTACAGTGAAACATATAAGTGAACAGTATTTAGATAAGGCTAAAGAGGTCTTTGTGGCATTTATGGATTTGGAAAAGGCGTATGACAGGGTGGATAGGGGGGCAATGTGGCAGATGTTGCAAGTGTATGGTGTAGGAGGTAGGTTACTGAAAGCAGTGAAGAGTTTTTACGAGGATAGTGAGGCTCAAGTTAGAGTATGTAGGAAAGAGGGAAATTTTTTCCCAGTAAAAGTAGGCCTTAGACAAGGATGTGTGATGTCACCGTGGTTGTTTAATATATTTATAGATGGGGTTGTAAGAGAAGTAAATGCGAGGGTCTTGGCAAGAGGCGTGGAGTTAAAAGATAAAGAATCACACACAAAGTGGGAGTTGTCACAGCTGCTCTTTGCTGATGACACTGTGCTCTTGGGAGATTCTGAAGAGAAGTTGCAGAGATTGGTGGATGAATTTGGTAGGGTGTGCAAAAGAAGAAAATTAAAGGTGAATACAGGAAAGAGTAAGGTTATGAGGATAACAAAAAGATTAGGTGATGAAAGATTGAATATCAGATTGGAGGGAGAGAGTATGGAGGAGGTGAACGTATTCAGATACTTGGGAGTGGACGTGTCAGCGGATGGGTCTATGAAAGATGAGGTGAATCATAGAATTGATGAGGGAAAAAGAGTGAGTGGTGCACTTAGGAGTCTGTGGAGACAAAGAACTTTGTCCTTGGAGGCAAAGAGGGGAATGTATGAGAGTATAGTTTTACCAACGCTCTTATATGGGTGTGAAGCGTGGGTGATGAATGTTGCAGCGAGGAGAAGGCTGGAGGCAGTGGAGATGTCGTGTCTGAGGGCAATGTGTGGTGTGAATATAATGCAGAGAATTCGTAGTTTGGAAGTTAGGAGGAGGTGCGGGATTACCAAAACTGTTGTCCAGAGGGCTGAGGAAGGGTTGTTGAGGTGGTTCGGACATGTAGAGAGAATGGAGCGAAACAGAATGACTTCAAGAGTGTATCAGTCTGTAGTGGAAGGAAGGCGGGGTAGGGGTCGGCCTAGGAAGGGTTGGAGGGAGGGGGTAAAGGAGGTTTTGTGTGCGAGGGGCTTGGACTTCCAGCAGGCATGCGTGAGCGTGTTTGATAGGAGTGAATGGAGACAAATGGTTTTTAATACTTGACGTGCTGTTGGAGTGTGAGCAAAGTAACATTTATGAAGGGATTCAGGGAAACCGGCAGGCCGGACTTGAGTCCTGGAGATGGGAAGTACAGCGCCTGCACTCTGAAGGAGGGGTGTTAATGTTGCAGTTTAAAAACTGTAGTGTAAAGCACCCTTCTGGCAAGACAGTGATGGAGTGAATGATGGTGAAAGTTTTTCTTTTTCGGGCCACCCTGCCTTGGTGGGAATCGGCCAGTGTGATAATATATAAAATATATATATATATATATATATATATATATATATATATATATATATATATGTGTGTGTGTGTGTGTGTGTGTATATATAATATATATATATATATATATATATATATATATATATATATATATATATATATATATATATATATATATATATATATATATATGTGTGTGTGTGTGTGTGTATACATATATATTATATATATATATTTTTTTTTTTTTTTTTTTATTATCACACCGGCCGATTCCCACCAAGGCAGGGTGGCCCGAAAAAGAAAAACTTTCACCATCATTCACTCCATCACTGTCTTGCCAGAAGGGTGCTTTACACTACAGTTTTTAAACTGCAACATTAACACCCCTCCTTCAGAGTGCAGGCACTGTACTTCCCATCTCCAGAACTCAAGTCCGGCCTGCCGGTTTCCCTGAATCCCTTCATAAATGTTACTTTGCTCACACTCCAACAGCACGTCAAGTATTAAAAACCATTTGTCTCCATTCACTCCTATCAAACACGCTCACGCATGCCTGCTGGAAGTCCAAGCCCCTCGCACACAAAACCTCCTTTACCCCCTCCCTCCAACCCTTCCTAGCCCGACCCCTACCCCGCCTTCCTTCCACTACAGACTGATACACTCTTGAAGTCATTCTGTTTCGCTCCATTCTCTCTACATGTCCGAACCACCTCAACAACCCTTCCTCAGCCCTCTGGACAACAGTTTTGGTAATCCCGCACCTCCTCCTAACTTCCAAACTACGAATTCTCTGCATTATATTCACACCACACATTGCCCTCAGACATGACATCTCCACTGCCTCCAGCCTTCTCCTCGCTGCAACATTCATCACCCACGCTTCACACCCATATAAGAGCGTTGGTAAAACTATACTCTCATACATTCCCCTCTTTGCCTCCAAGGACAAAGTTCTTTGTCTCCACAGACTCCTAAGTGCACCACTCACTCTTTTTCCCTCATCAATTCTATGATTCACCTCATCTTTCATAGACCCATCCGCTGACACGTCCACTCCCAAATATCTGAATACGTTCACCTCCTCCATACTCTCTCCCTCCAATCTGATATTCAATCTTTCATCACCTAATCTTTTTGTTATCCTCATAACCTTACTCTTTCCTGTATTCACCTTTAATTTTCTTCTTTTGCACACCCTACCAAATTCATCCACCAATCTCTGCAACTTCTCTTCAGAATCTCCCAAGAGCACAGTGTCATCAGCAAAGAGCAGCTGTGACAACTCCCACTTTGTGTGTGATTCTTTATCTTTTAACTCCACGCCTCTTGCCAAGACCCTCGCATTTACTTCTCTTACAACCCCATCTATAAATATATTAAACAACCACGGTGACATCACACATCCTTGTCTAAGGCCTACTTTTACTGGGAAAAAATTTCCCTCTTTCCTACATACTCTAACTTGAGCCTCACTATCCTCGTAAAAACTCTTCACTGCTTTCAGTAACCTACCTCCTACACCATACACTTGCAACATCTGCCACATTGCCCCCCTATCCACCCTGTCATACGCCTTTTCCAAATCCATAAATGCCACAAAGACCTCTTTAGCCTTATCTAAATACTGTTCACTTATATGTTTCACTGTAAACACCTGGTCCACACACCCCCTACCTTTCCTAAAGCCTCCTTGTTCATCTGCTATCCTATTCTCCGTCTTACTCTTAATTCTTTCAATTATAACTCTACCATACACTTTACCAGGTACACTCAACAGACTTATCCCCCTATAATTTTTTGCACTCTCTTTTATCCCCTTTGCCTTTATACAAAGGAACTATGCATGCTCTCTGCCAATCCCTAGGTACCTTACCCTCTTCCATACATTTATTAAATAATTGCACCAACCACTCCAAAACTATATCCCCACCTGCTTTTAACATTTCTATCTTTATCCCATCAATCCCGGCTGCCTTACCCCCTTTCATTTTACCTACTGCCTCACGAACTTCCCCCACACTCACAACTGGCTCTTCCTCACTCCTACAAGATGTTATTCCTCCTTGCCCTATACACGAAATCACAGCTTCCCTATCTTCATCAACATTTAACAATTCCTCAAAATATTCCTTCCATCTTCCCAATACCTCTAACTCTCCATTTAATAACTCTCCTCTCCTATTTTTAACTGACAAATCCATTTGTTCTCTAGGCTTTCTTAACTTGTTAATCTCACTCCAAAACTTTTTCTTATTTTCAACAAAATTTGTTGATAACATATATATATATATATACATATATATACATACATATATATATATACATATATATACATACATATATATATATACATATATATACATACATATATATATATACATATATATATATTGCAAGGTACGGCATGTATATTGTTAGATAATACATGTATATCGTTAGATAATACATGTATATTGTTAGATAATGCATGTATATTGTCAGATAATGCATGTATATTGTTAGACAAGGCATGTATATTGTTAAATAATACATGTATATTCCTAGAAAAAGTATGAATATTGTTAGGCAAGACATGTATACAGCAAAATATGGCATATAAACAGGCTATATATGACGTGTAGCAGTAACAGTAGTTACTTGTAGCAGTAACAGTAGTTGTAGCAGTAACAGTAGTTACTTGTAGCAGTAACAGTAGTTACTTGTAGCAGTAACAGTAGTTGTAGCAGTAACAGTAGTTACTTGTAGCAGTAACAGTAGTTACTTGTAGCAGTAACAGTAGTTGTAGCAGTAACAGTAGTTACTTGTAGCAGTAACAGTAGATGTAGCAGTAACAGTAGTTACTTGTAGCAGTAACAGTAGTTACTTGTAGCAGTAACAGTAGTTACTTGTAGCAGTAACAGTAGTTACTTGTAGCAGTAACAGCGAGGTAGATAGGGTATGTAGTTAAGTAACTGAGACACATCAAAGAATACATATATAAATAAGACATATATTTAGCTACGTTACACATACAGAATAATACACAAGTAGGTAAGACGTGTTGGTATCTGCCTGAAAAAAACAAAAATGTCTGCACATGCGCATCATTCCAGGTAGGAACAAAAGCTTTCAATTTCGCATTAAATAATTTGGAAAATCTCGACATTTGAACAGATTAAGGACTGATAACAATGGCTGTCTTTACAGAAACAATTTAAATCGCGAAATTTTAACTAAGCCTTTCAGCGCCAGCCTTTTAAAAACTACTCTGGAAAAATGAGTGTTCTCTAGCCTTTATTGATGGTGATGAGTTGATGGTGATGAGTTGACGACGGTGCTGAATTGCTGATGGTGTTGAGTTGATGATGGTGCTGAGTTGATGATGGTGCTGAGTTGTTGATGGTGTTGAGTTGATGATGGTGTTGAGTTGATGATAGTGTTGAGTTGATGATGTTGAGTTGTGGATGGTGTTTAGTTGATGATGTTGAGCTGACGATGGTGTTGAATTGCTGATGGTGTTGAGTTGTTGGTGTTGAGTTGATGATGGTGTTGAGTTGTTGATGTTGAGTTGATGATGGTGTTGAGTTGATGATAGTGTTGAGTTGATGATGGTGTTGAGCTGATGATGGTGTTGAGTTGATAATGGTGTTGAGTTGATGATGGTGTTGAGTTGATGATGGTGTTGAGTTGATGATGGTGTTGAGTTGTTGATGGTGTTGAGCTGATGATGGTGTTGTGTTGATGATGGTGTTGTGTTGATGATGGTGTTGGGTTGATGATGGTGTTGGGTTGATGATGGTGTTGAGTTGATGATGGTGTTGTGTTGATGATGGTGTTGCGTTGATGATGGTGTCGAGTTGATGATGTTGAGTTGATGATGGTGTTGAATTGATGATGGTGTTGAGCTGATGATGGTGCTGAGTTGATGGTGTTGAGTTGTTGATGGTGTTGAGTTGATGATGCTGAGTTGATGATGTTGAGTTGATGATGTTGAGTTGTTGATTGTGTTGAGTTGATGATGTTGAGTCGTTGATTGTGTTGAGCTGATGATGGTGTTGAGTTGATGATGGTGTTGAGCTGATGATGGTGATGAGTTGATGATGGTGTCGAGTTGATGATGGTGTTGAATTGATGATGGTGTTGAGTTGTTGATGGTGTTGAGTTGATGATAGTGTTGAGTTGATGATGTTGAGTTGTGGATGGTGTTTAGTTGATGATGTTGAGCTGACGATGGTGTTGAATTGCTGATGGTGTTGAGTTGTTGGTGTTGAGTTGATGATGGTGTTGAGTTGTTGATGTTGAGTTGATGATGGTGTTGAGTTGATAATGCTGTTGAGTTGATGATGTTGAGTTGTTGATGGTGTTGAGTTGATGATGTTGAGTTGTTGATGGTGCTGAGTTGATGATGTTGAGTTGTTGATGGTGTTGAGTTGATGATGTTGAGTTGATGATGGTGTTGAGTTGATAATGGTGTTGAGTTGATGATGGTGTTGAGTTGATGATGTTGAGTTGTTCATGGTGTTGAGTTGATGATGCTGAGTTGTTGATGGTGTTGAGTTGATGATGTTGAGTTGTTGATTGTGTTGAGTTGATGATGGTGTTAAGATGATGATGCTGAGTAGTTGATGGTGTTGAGTTGATGATGTTGAGTTGTTGATGATGCTGAGTTGATGATGTTGAGTTGTTGATGGTGTTGAGTTGATGATGTTGAGTTGATGATGGTGATGAGTTGATGATGGTGTTGAGTTGATGATGTTGAGTTGTTGATGGTGTTGAGTTCATGATGGTGTTGAGTTGATGATGGTGTTGAGTTGATGATGGAGTTGAGTTAATAATGGTGTTGAGTTAATGATGGTGTTGAGTTGATGATGGTGTTGAGTTGATGATAGTGTTGAGTTGATGATGGTGTTGAGCTGATGATGGTGTTGAGTTGATAATGGTGTTGAGTTGATGATGGTGTTGAGTTGATGATGGTGTTGAGTTGATGATGGTGTTGAGTTGTTGATGGTGTTGAGCTGATGATGGTGTTGAGTTGATGATGGTGATAAGTTGATGATGGTGTTGAATTGCTGATGGTGTTGAGTTGATGATGGTGTTGGGTTGATGATAGTGTTGAATTGTTGATGGTGTTGTGTTGATGATGGTGTTGTGTTGATGATGGTGTTGTGTTGATGATGGTGTTGGGTTGATGATGGTGTTGAGTTGATGATGGTGTTGTGTTGATGATGGTGTTGCGTTGATGATGGTGTCGAGTTGATGATGTTGAGTTGTTGATGGTGCTGAGTTGCTGATGGTGTTGAGTTGATGATGTTGAGTTGATGATGGTGTTGAGCTGATGATGGTGCTGAGTTGATTATGATGTTGAGTTAATGATGTTGAGTTGTTGATGGTGTTGAGTTGATGATGCTGAGTTGATGTTGAGTTGATGATGTTGAGTTGTTGATTGTGTTGAGTTGATGATGTTGAGTCGTTGATTGTGTTGAGCTGATGATGGTGTTGAGTTGTTGATGGTGTTGAGCTGATGATGATGTTGAGTTGATGATGGTGTTGAGCTGATGATGGTGATGAGTTGATGATGGTGTTGGGGTGATGAGAGTGTTGAGTTGTTGATGGTGTTGGGGTGATGAGAGTGTTGAGTTGTTGATGGTGTTGAGTTGATGATGGTGTTGAGTTGATGATGGTGTTGGGGTGATGAGAGTGTTGAGTTGTTGATGGTGTTGGGGTGATGAGAGTGTTGAGTTGTTGATGGTGTCGAGTTGATGATGGTGTTGAGTTGATGATGGTGTTGGGGTGATGAGAGTGTTGAGTTGTTGATGGTGTTGTGTTGATGATGGTGTTGTGTTGATGATGGTGTTGTGTTGATGTTGGTGTTGGGTTGATGATGGTGTTGTGTTGATGATGGTGCTTAGTTGATGATGCTGTTGTGTTAATGATGGTGTTGTGTTGATGATGGTGTTGTGTTGATGATGGTGTTGTGTTGATGATGGTGTTGAGTTGATGATGGTGTTGGGTTGATGATGGTGTTGTGTTGATGATTGTGTTGTGTTGATGATGGTGTTGTGTTGATGATGGTGTTGAGTTGATGATGTTGTTGTGTTGATGATGGTGTTGTGTTGATGATGGTGTTGTGTTGATGATGGTGTTGAGTTGATGATGGTGTTGAGTTGATGATGGTGTTGGGTTGATGATGGTGTTAGGTTGATGATGGTGTTGAGTTGATGATGGTGTTGGGTTGATGATGGTGTTGGGTTGATGATGGTGTTGTGTTGGTGATGGTGTTGTTTTGATGATGGTGTTGAGTTGATGATGGTGTTGAGTTGATGATGGTGTTGTGTTGATGATGGTTTTGGGTTGATGATGGTGTTGGGTTGATGATGGTGTTAGGTTGATGATGGTGTTGAGTTGATGATGGTGTTGGGTTGATGATGGTGTTGGGTTGATGATGGTGTTGTGTTGGTGATGGTGTTGTTTTGATGATGGTGTTGAGTTGATGATGGTGTTGAGTTGATTATGGTGTTGTGTTGATGATGGTTTTGGGTTGATGATAGTGTCGAGTTGGTGTCGAGTTTGTTCCCCTCGCTGTGTTATTGAGATGGGAAGCACTAAACCCGTAGGAGAAGAGGGTCACACAGAGCCTGTGGGTAGCTCCTGTTCCTTGGATCAAGAGCCCTCCAGCAGCATCAGTTTACATGCTAAAAAAAAAGTTAAGAATTTAATCTCACTTGTATTGATCTTTTAACCTTGATGATGGTCAAGAGCTCTTGATCCAAGGCATTGGAAATGCCCTTTCCACCCTTCCTCGGATTAAACTTGTTGGTCGACGTCTCTAGGTGGTGAGATCCTGCTGTTGTGTGATCCTGTTGTTGTGTGATCCTGTTGTGTGATCCTGTTGTTGTGTGATCCTGTTGTTGTGTGTTCCTGTTGTGTGCTCCTGTT
Source organism: Cherax quadricarinatus (assembly GCF_038502225.1). Lineage (NCBI taxonomy): Eukaryota > Metazoa > Arthropoda > Malacostraca > Decapoda > Parastacidae > Cherax > Cherax quadricarinatus. The sequence goes on along the minus strand of NC_091326.1, from coordinate 15,649,328 downwards.
GTTGCGTGATCCTGTTGTTGTTTGATCCTTTTGTTGTGTGATCCTGTTGTTGTGTGCTCCTGTTGTTGTGTGATCCTGTTGTTGTGTGATCTTGTTGTTGTTTGATCCTTTTGTTGTGTGATCCTGTTGTTGTGTGCTCCTGTTGTTGTGTGATCTTGTTGTTGTTTGATCCTTTTGTTGTGTGATCCTGTTGTTGTGTGCTCCTGTTGTTGTGTGATCCTGTTGTTGTGTGATCTTGTTGTTGTTTGATCCTTTTTTGCGTGATCCTGTTGTTGTGTGCTTCTGTTGTTGTGTGATCCTGTTGTTGTGTAATCTTGTTGTTGTTTGATCCTTTTGTTGTGTGATCCTGTTGTATGCCCCTGTTGTTGTGTGATCCTGTTGTTGTGTGATCTTGTTGTTGTTTGATCATTTTGTTGTGTGATCCTGTTGTTGTGTGATCCTGTTGTTGTTTGATCTTGTTGTTGTTTGATCCTTTTGTTGTGTGATCCTGTTGTTGTGTGCTCCTGTTGTTGTGTGATCCTGTTGTTGTGTGCTCCTGTTGTTGTGTGATCCTGTTGTGTGATCCTGTTGTTGTGTGATCCTGTTGCGTGATCCTGTTGTTGTGTGATCTTGTTGTTGTTTGATCCTTTTGTTGTGTGATCCTGTTGTTGTTTGCTCCTGTTGTTGTGTGATCCTGTTGTTGTGTGATCCTGTTGTGTGATCCTGTTGTTGTGTGATCCTGTTGTGTGATCCTGTTGTTGTGTGATCCTGTTGTGTGATCCTGTTGTTGTGTGATCCTGTTGTATGATCCTGTTGTTGTGTGATCTTGTTGTTGTGTGATCCTGTTGTTGTGTGATCCTGTTGTTGTGTGCTCCTGTTGTTGTGTGATCTTGTTGTTGTGTGATCCTGTTGTTGTGTGATCCTGTTGTTGTGTGATCTTGTTGTTGTTTGATCCTTTTGTTGTGTGATCCTGTTGTTGTGTGCTCCTGTTGTTGTGTGATCCTGTTGTTGTGTGCTCCTGATGTGTGCTCCTGTTGTTGTGTGATCCTGTTGTGTGATCTTGTTGTGTGTTCCTGTTATGTGCTCCTGTTGTGTGATCCTGTTGTTGTGTGCTCCTGTTGTGTGCTCCTGTTGTTGTGTGATCCTCTTGTTGTGTGTTCCTGTTGTGTGCTCCTGTTGTTGTGTGATCCGGTTGTTGTGTGCTCCTGTTGTTGTGTGATCCTGTTGTGTGCTCCTGTTGTTGTGTGATCCTGTTGTGTGATCCTGTTGTTGTGTGATCCTGTTGTGTGATCCTGTTGTTGTGTGATACTGTTGTGTGATCCTGTTGTTGTGTGATCCTGTTGTGTGATCCTGATTTTGTGTGATCCTGTTGTTGTGTGATCCTGTTGTTGTGTGGTCCTGTTGTTGTGTGATCCTGTTGTTGTGTGATCCTGTTGTTGTGTGCTCCTGATGTTGTGTGATCCTGTTGTTGTTTGATCCTTTCGTTGTGTGATCCTGTTGTTGTTTGATCCTGTTGTTATGTGATCCTGTTGTTGTGTGATCATGTTGTTGTGTGATCCTGTTGTTGTGTGTTCCTGTTGTTGTGTGATCCTGTTGTTGTGTGCTCCTGATGTTGTGGGCTCCTGTTGTCGTTGGCTGCTGTTGTTGTGTGCTCCTGTTGTTGTGGGCTCCTGTTGTCGTTGGCTCATGTTTTTGTGGGCTCCTGTCGTTGTGTGAATCTGCTGTCGTGGGCTCCTGCTATCGTGTGTTCCTGTTGAGTGATCTTGTTCTCCTGGCCGTGTGATCCTGTTGTGTGGTCGTGTTCTTTACGTCGTGTGATCCTCTTGTCGTGTGATCGTGTTCTCTACGTCTTGTGATCCCCTTGTCGTTTGGTCGTGTTCTCTACGCCGTGTGATCCTCTTGTCGTGTGGTCGTGTTCTCTACATCGTGTGATCCTCTTGTCGTGTGGTCGTGTTCTCTAAATCGTGTGATCCTCTTGTCGTGTGGTCGTGTTCTCTACGTCGTGTGATCCTCTTGTCGTGTGGTCGTGTTCTCTACGTCGTGTGATCCTCTTGTCGTGTGGTCGTGTTCTCTACATCGTGTGATCCTCTTGTCGTGTGGTCGTGTTCTCTAAATCGTGTGATCCTCTTGTCGTGTGGTCGTGTTCTCTACTTGTCGTGTGTGATCCTCTTGTCGTGTGGTCGTGTTCTCTACGTCGTGTGATCCTCTTGTCGTGTGGTCGTGTTCTCTACATCGTGTGATCCTCTTGTCGTGTGGTCGTGTTCTCTAAATCGTGTGATCCTCTTGTCGTGTGGTCGTGTTCTCTACGTCGTGTGATCCTCTTGTCGTGTGGTCGTGTTATCTACGTCGTGTGATCCCTTTGTCGTGTGGTCGTGTTCTCTAAATCGTGTGATCCTCTTGTCGTGTGGTCGTATTCTCTACGTCGTGTGATCCCTTTGTCGTGTGGTCGTGTTCTCTACGTCGTGTGATCCCCTTGTCGTGTGGTCGTGTTCTCTACATCGTGTGATCCCCTTGTCGTGTGGTCGTGTTCTCTACATCGTGTGATCCTCTTGTCGTGTGGTCGTATTCTCTACGTCGTGTGATCCTTTTTTCGTGTGGTCGTGTTCTCTACGTCGTGTGATCCTCTTGTCGTGTGGTCGTATTCTCTTCGTCGTGTGATCCTTTTGTCATGTGGTCGTGTTCTCTACGTCGTGTGATCCTCTTGTCGTGTGGTCGTGTTCTCTACGTCATGTGATCCCCTTGTCGCGTGGTCGTGTTCTTTAAGTCGTGTGATCCTCTTGTCGTGTGGTCGTGTTGTCGTGTGATGCTGTCCATGTAAGACCGACCAGTGACTGATCAAATCTGCCTTTCAAGAATGACAACTCGCCCTTAATATCAGATTCTTTACCTATTAAAGCCGCGTCTGGCGTTGTTATGCACCAGACCGCGGGGGCGTTGACCCCCGGAACACCCTCCAGGTATACCCCCTTCTACAAACACATTAAACGACCTCGATGACATCACACATCCCACAAACCCTCAAAATCTTAGCCTTTAAATTTTTCACAACCTTGTGTATAACCTCTGTTATACATCCGCTGCGACATCCTTCACCGAGACTAACATTCATTGGTAAATTTTCCCTTTCATTCGTACACTTCCTAACTGAAGACTAACTCCAGTGTGCCTTTGTAGCCATAGCGTGCTCTGTAGCGACAGTGTACTTTTGTACAGAGGTCTAGACTTAGCTCCTGGCCCTGCCGCCTAGACCACTACTCTGAATATCATCACTGACTTCTGGGTCTCATGGTCCTTATCCCAACTACTCTCGTGGCTGCGTAGGCCGATGGCAGTGCTTCTGAGGCACCTGGAGGGGGTTTCGGGGGTCAAAGCCCCACAGTCCGGTCAGAAACCAGGCAGTAGCAGCCTGATCAACCAAGCTGCTACTGCTGGCCGCACGTAAACCGACATACGAGCCATAGCCGGTTAGTCAAACACTGACCATAATATCAGGTACGGCCATGATGTTTATACAGCCTCTGTACGAGCACTTCTGCGGGAAAAACATTCAATGGTATTCTATTCTAACGCTACAATTCATGAATTAATAATATTTAGCCGAATGTATAAATTTCCCTGTCGTTAATAACGAGAGTTTATTGTTATACACAGAAAATATTATCTGCGTCGTATTAAGCGCCCGTGTAATATTTATTTACAAGTTAAGGAACGTCACTTAATTACGCAGAATATAACGGGAATTTAAGAAATATATTAAATCACAGTTTCTGGCCAGACATTTTTAATAAAAATTATTGTTTTATGAATAAAATGTTAATAATTCTCAGGTTGTGAGGATGGGAAGAAACAGAGTCGGATGTAAACACAGTGAAAACAATTGGGTGTAAACAATTGGGTGTAAACAATTGGGTGTAAACAATTAGGTGTAAACAATTAAGTGTAAGCAATCAGGTGTAAACAATTACACGTATACTATTACATGTAAACAGTTTTATGTAAACAACTAGATGTAAACAATTAGACCAAAGGCAATCCTGAGTGGAAAGTAAAGAATTAAAATATTAGAAAGTGTGTATAGGAAAATAGAATAACAGGGAAACAGTGGTGGTGGAAATATTAAGATCGTATCTTGTTGGTTATTGCAGCTGAAATTCACTGCTGTCGTTGTTGTTTTTTAATCACCAGGAGACAGAGTCCGTGTCTCCTGACACGGGACTTTATCACGGTGCTCCGTGGCCTGGTGGCAAAAGCTCTCGCTTCACACGGTGAGGGTCCGGGTTCGATTCCCTGCGAAAGGGTGGAAACATTGGACGTATTTCCTTACACCGGTTGTCTATGTTCACCCATCAGTAAAATCGGTACCAAGCGGCTTTCTATATAGTAGTATGTCATTGATGTCAGCTAGGACTATACCTTGTACATGTACTTGTAGTAAATAAAGATATTATTATTATTATTATTATTATTATTATTATTATTATTATTATTATTATTATTACAGATGACCGCGTTCTTGTAGCCTGTCGGGCCATTGTTCTAACCTGTCAATGCGTTGTTCAAGCCTGTCGACTACTCATAGGGTTATAAGGGCCTTGACTGTTCACCACTAGCCAATAATAATAATTATATAATCCCTGAGTAGGATTATATAATTATTACTATTATTGAGCATATCTCTCGGTGTTTATACACTGAGAGATATGCTCAATAACAAGAGCATATCTCTCGGTGTTTATACGCTGAGAGATATACTCAATAATAATCCACATGGAGACAGGATCTCAGAAAATTGACTGGTCTGTATATTTCGATCCCCTTCTAGGATCCTCTTCAGCAGAATGGCATCGAAATATACAGATTAATTAATCTTCTGAGTTGCTGTCTCCATGTGATTTATTACCGAGCATTGACAAGTGTTCATTACACTTCAGTTTTCCACTAAGAGATATATGCATCTCTCTGTATATATTGTTTGTAATGGCTTGATAAAGCTCCTGGAGAGCGAAACGTTGCCACAATAAAATGTCACATTAGTTGCACTTGTGTCCTTTTACTTTACATATATGTATCCTGTTGACTTTGGGAAACTGGAGGAGCTGGCGTGTAGACGAGACAGGCTTGTGATCCAGAGGCGAGTGTTTTGTGTCGTACAAGTGAGACAAGTGAAACAGCAAGGTATTACACAACGGGATACAAACATACGCTGAGACTTCGCTGTAGTCCCGACTCTAGCGATTAAAGTATTCTTGACTGGTGGTAAACAAGTGACGTGTAGGTGTAAGGATCCTCGCGTGGTCAATGAGACCTTTAAAACCCATTGATGACAGTGTTTCTAAATCCCACCGTTACTGTAGCAACACTGATGATGCTAAACCACTCCATCAGCACTCAACAACACTGAGTTATCTAACAAAATAATAACACTGAGTCTGAGTTATCTCGCAAGATAACAATGAGTTATCTCACACTAAATTATCTCTCAAGATAACGCTGAGTTATATCACAAGATAACAACACAGAGTTATCTCACAAGATGACAACACTGAATTATCTCACAAGATAACAACACTGAGTTATCTCACAAGATGACAACGCTGAGTTATATCACAAGATAACAACACAGAGTTATCTCACAAGATAACAACACTGAGTTATCTCACAAGATAACACTGAGTTATCTCACAAGATGACAACGCTGAGTTATATCACAAGATAACAATACTAAATTATCTCACAAGATAACACTGAGTTATCTCACAAGATAACATAACACTGATTTATCTCACACAAGATAATATTGAATTATCTCACAAGATAACACTGAGTTATCTCACAAGATAACATAACACTGATTTATCTCACACAAGATAATATTGAATTATCTCACAAGATAACACTGAGTTATCGCACAAGATAACACTGAGTTATCACACAAGATAACACTGAGTTTTCTCACAAGATAACACTGAGTTATCTCACACAAGATAACATTGAGTTATCTCACACAAGATAACATTGAGTTATCTCACACAAGATAACACCGAGTTATCTCACAAAAGATAACACTGAGTTATCTCACTCAAGATAACATTGATTTACCTCTCACAAGATAACACTGAGTTATCTCACAAGATAACACTGAGTTATCTCAAGATAACACCCGCCCTTACCGCTGGCTCTTAGGTGTAATTACAGGGCGTTAGTCACGTAATATAATTTAATATCATTAACAAAATTTGTACAGTTCAGTTGAAGAGTTTAAAGTCACAGCAAAAAAAAAAAAATAACATGACAGCAGATTATTGGAACCAAAACAAACCGTCAGGTGACGGTATTTTATGTTAGTGATGCGACGTGTTAAGTCGATTAAGCAATTCCATTTAAAAGTGAACACAAAAGCACAATACCGTGACTGAACAATACACAAATAACCCGCACATAGAAGTGAAGCTTATAACGACGTTTCGGTCCGACTTGGACCATTTACAAAGTCACACTCTCTGACTTGTACTCATTATACAATGTTGTGTCCTGTACTCAACATTACAGTGTTATGTGTCCTGTACTCAACATTACAGTGTTATGTGTCCTGTACTCAACATTACAGTGTTATGTGTCCTGTACTCAACATTACGGTGTTATGTGTGCTGTATTCAACGTTATAGTGTTGGATCCTGTGCTCAACATTACAATGTTATGTGTCCTGTACTTAATGTTTCAGTGTTGGGCCCTGTACTCAATATTACAGTGTTATGTGTTCCGTACTCAACGTTACAGTGTTGGGTCCTGTACTCAACATTATAGTGTTATGTGCCCCGTACTCAATGTTACAGTGCTGGGTCCTGTACTCAACATTACAGTGTTATGTGTCCCGTACTCAACGTTACAGTGCTGGGTCCTGTACTCAACATTGCAGTGTTATGTGTCCCGTACTCAACGTTACAGTGCTGGGTCCTGTACTCAACATTAGTGTTATGTGTCCCGTACTCAACGTTACAGTGTTGGGTCCTGTACTCAATATTAGTGTTATGTGTCCCGTACTCAACGTTACAGTGCTGGGTCCTGTACTCAACATTAGTGTTAGGTATCCCGTACTCAACGTTACAGTGCTGGGTTCTGTACTCAACATTAGTGTTATGTATCCCGTACTCAACGTTACAGTGCTGGGTTCTGTACTCAACATTAGTGTTATGTATCCCGTACTCAACGTTACAGTGCTGGGTCCTGTACTAAACATTAGTGTTATATGTCCCGTACTCAACGTTACAGTGTTGGGTCCTGTACTCAACATTAGTGTTATGTATCCCGTACTCAACGTTACAGTGTTGGGTCCTGTACTAAACATTAGTGTTATATGTCCCGTACTCAACGTTACAGTGCTGGGTCCTGTACTCAACGTTAGTGTTATGTATCCCGTACTCAACGTTACAGTGCTGGGTCCTGTACTCAACATTAGTGTTATGTATCCCGTACTCAACGTTACAGTGCTGGGTCCTGTACTCAACATTAGTGTTATGTATCCCGTACTCAACGTTACAGTGCTGGGTCCTGTACTCAACATTAGTGTTATGTATCCCGTACTCAACGTTACAGTGCTTTGTCCTGTACTCATCATTAGTGTTATGTATCCCGTACTCAACGTTACAGTGTTGGCTCCTGTACTCAACATTAGTGTTATGTATCCCGTACTCAACGTTACAGTGCTGGGTCCTGTACTCAACATTAGTGTTATGTATCCCGTACTCAGCGTTACAGTGTTGGGTCCTATACTCATCATTAGTGTTATGTATCCCGTACTCAACGTTACAGTGCTGGGTTCTGTACTCAACATTAGTGTTATGTATCCCGTACTCAACGTTACAGTGTTGGGTCCTGTACTCAACTTAGTGTTATGTATCCCGTACTCAACGTTACAGTGCTGGGTCCTGTACTCAACGTTACAGTGCTGGGTCCTGTACTCAACGTTACAGTGCTGGGTCCTGTACTCAACGTTACAGTGCTGGGTCCTGTACTCAACGTTACAGTGCTGGGTCCTGTACTCAACGTTACAGTGCTGGGTCCTGTACTCAACATTGCAGTTGTGTATAATTAAGTTTAAAGCCTCATACATAATTTTGAACTTTCTGCGATAGTTATTAATAGCAAAAAAAATATCGAATTTAGCCAATAAAGTAAAAAAAAAAAAATTCTTTATTTTGTCTGTTCAGATCGAGGCTGAAGGAGCCTTGCAATAGGGCTCTTGATCCGTGGAATTGGAGTTAGTGCTCTCCTTGGCTCGACCTTTATTTCCTTCCATTCTCCAGGTGTTGTATGGCTCCCACGGGTTTAGCGCTCGCCCTTGATTGCAGTGATAAGGGCAGCATTATAAAATAGTTTCGTATACTTTTTAATCATTATTATTATTATTATAATTTAATATTAGTATTTTAATAATAAAAATGCAATAATAATAATAATAATAATAATAATAATAATAATAATTATTATTATTATTATTATTATTATTATTATTATTATTATTATTATTATTATTATTATTATTATTATTATTATATCTCTTTTTTACACAGGGTTTTACAAGGTTAGGTTAAGTGTTCCTAACTTTATTTACAAGCTAATGTTACCTACATCAACTCTCTTTCTCTCTCTCTCTCTCTCTCTCTCTCTCTCTCTCTCTCTCTCTCTCTTTACACAGGGTTTGACAAGGTTAAGGATCCCTATCTTTATTGACAAGCTATTTGCAGGTTAAGGATTCCTAACTTTATTGGCAAGCTAAGAGCTGTTATCTAAATCAGCTCATTTGAAAGCATTTTATTGTTATGAGACATACAAGTAGGAAACAAGATGAAGTTGGAGCCATCTGTGGGCCAGCATTTTCATTTGATCAACTGACTTTATCTCGTTGACATCATTATGTTGTACGAATGTGATCCATACTCGAGTCATCCTGGGTATATATGATCTCAGATGGAGTGATGCTCTGGAGAAGGGTACAGCCAGAGTGAAGTTGCTGCTTTCTGCCCGTCTTGTGGCATAAAAGCTTGTTTCACGCTGTCCTCAAAGTGGTCCAAGTGTGGTACTTTGACAATATTGGCCTTGTACATAACAGTAAGGCCACCCACATCCCTCTTGTGTTGAAGGCTCTACTGAAATGACAGATCTATCCAGGATTGGTCCAGGCGAGAGATGAGACGTCTTGCTCTGTTCTCTACTCTGTCAAGCAGTCGCAGATGAAAGGGGGGCAGGCAAACCAAGAAAGTGGAGCATACTCAAGGCGTGAGCGTACTTGTGCCTCGTACAGAATCTTGCAACCCGTACTGTCAAGCAGATGCGAGATACGGCGAAGTGCTGTAATCTTCCTGGCTGCCTTGTTTGCAAGATTTAGAACATAGTTCTTCATTGTTAGTTTGGAGTCAAATTTCACCCCAAGGATATCAACTTCTTCCCTAGGTGCTAACACCCTCCCATTCATCCTTACTACTGCACCAGCATTACCATCATGGTGCCTAGAGACCATCATCATTTGCGTTTTTCCAGGTGCAAATGTTACTTGCCATCTATTTCCCCAAGCTGATATAGCTCTTAGCTGGTGACTGATGTAGCTTAGAGCAGCTGGCATTTCTTCTCTTGGATAAGTGAATGTCAGTGTACAGTCATCTGCATATGCATGGGATTCTGGGATGAGATGAAGAAGGTCATTGATGTAGACATTCCATAACAATGGTCCCAGCACGATTCCTTGTGGAACACTTGCTCCAATAGGATGTCTTGCTGATTCCATTCAATGGAGAACTACCCTTAGAGACCTACCATGAAGATAATCACTGAGGAGACATAGCGTAGAGCCTGCAATTCCCAGTGCTTGAAGTTTTGCCAAGAGGCCCTGGTGCCACACCCGGTCGAAAGAACCAGCAATGTCAAGTGCTACCCCACAGCTAACTTTGGATTCATCCAGTGACTGGTGCCACTTAGTGGAGAGGTTTAACAACAGATCAGCAGCAGAGTAACCTTTCCTGAAGCCATATTGACGGTTACAAAGTAGTGAGTGGTAGTCACAAAACTCTGTCATTTGTCTTGAGAATATTGTCTCAAGGATCTTGCCAGTGATTGACAGAAGTGACACTGGTCTGTAGTTGCTGATTTCTGCTCTGCTCTTCCTTTTGTGAAAAGGGACTACATTTGCCTCTTTCCACAGAGAGGGCCATTTATACTGTACTAGGCAGTGCTGAAAGATGCGAGTTAGAGGTGCTGCTAGTTTGTCTGCACATCTTATCAGTAATCTTGGGCTCAACTTGTCTGGGCCCACAGCATTTTCTTGGTCAAGTGATTAAAGAAGGAAATGCACCTCCTCCTGCCTTATTGTCACCACTGACAGTTTTGACACAGTTCTTGTAGCTAGCCAGGAAGGGCCCCTTGCTGGATCAGGAACTTGCATTTTGGTAGCAAAGTGTTCGGCAAAGAGGTCCGCCTTCTCTTGACTACTAGTAGAGATGGTCCCATCCTGTCGATTTAGAGGTGGAATGAGTTCATCAGGCAGGTAACCTTGTCTGTCCTTGACCAGGGACCACCAGGTTTTGGAGCCTACCCTGCCTGATGCTACCATTCGTTTTGTGTCCACCTCCCATTCAGCAATGGCCCACTTTTGAATGTCATCCATATGCCTACAGGCTTGCCTGTGCAAGTTCTTGTTATAGGTGGTAGGATGTCTCTTATACCTTCGCCATGTTTTGTACTTAGCAGTAGCAGCCTCTCTACAACGAAAGCCAAACCAAGGCTGATCTGTAGGCTTCGTCACATATTGCCGGTGAGGAATGTGTTCTTGTTGTAGATTAAGGATGTGTCCAGTTGAGCTCAGAGCAAAGGGCTGGCCAATTTCCTCTTTCCCATAGCCAGGTTGTGCGTGTGGACTCCTCACCTCGTTCTGTTGGGATCTTAAGTGTCGTAAAAACAGCCTTGTGGTCAGATGATCCAACGTAGCCGAGGGGTTGACAAGTGACTATACCTTCTGCCAGGTGACTCACTACTGGGTCAAGGGAGGAGCCAGAGATGTGAGTAGGGAAAACAACAAAGTTTCTCATGTCAAATACTGCAAGAAGGTCATCAAAGTCCCTCTGTATAAGGTGGTGGTTGAGGTCACCAACAATTATGATATGTTGACAGTTGTGTTGTAGCAGAAGGGAGTCCATATTTTCTATTAGGAAGTTGATGGGGTCTGCATGTTGCCACTGAGGTCTGTACATTGCACATGCTAGTACAGAGGTACTAGTGTTTATGCAGAGCTTGAAGAACATCATTTCAAGGTGAGTAGGGGTGGCAACATCAATGTGCTGGGCATGAACACTTTTAGAGAAGCACACAGCAACACCACCTCCTTGCCCTTGCCTGTCTCTTCTCATCCATGAGGTGTAGCCAGCAATTCTTGCAAAATTTTCTGGAGTCCTGTCATCCAAAAATGTTTCAACAACAGCTATCATCTCTCTATCTATCTCTCTGTCTCTCTCTCTCTCTCTCTCTCTCTCTCTCTCTCTCTCTCTCTCTCTCTCTCTCTCTCTCTCTCTCTCTCTCTCTCTCTCTCTCTCTCTCTCTCTCTCTCTCTCTCTCTCTCTCTCTCTCTCTCTCTCTCTCATTCTCTCTCATTCTCTCTCTCTCATTCTCTCTCTCTCTCTCTCTCTCTCTCTCTCTCTCTCTCTCTCTCTCTCTCTCTCTCTCTCTCTCTCTGTCTCTCTCTCTCTCTCTCTCTCTCTCTCTCTCTCTCTCTCTCTCTCTCTCTCTCTCTCTCTCTCTCTCTCTCTCTCTCTCTCTCTATCTCTCTCTCTCTCTCTCTCTCTCTCTCTCTCTCTCTCTCTCTCTCTCTCTCTCTCTCTCTCTCTCTCTCTCTCTCTCTCTCTCTCTCTCTCTCTCTCTCTCTCTCTCTCTCTCTCTCTGTCTCTCTCTCTGTCTCTCTCTCTGTCTGTCTCTCTCTGTCTCTCTCTCTCTCTCTCTCTCTCTCTCTCTCTCTCTCTCTCTCTCTCTCTCTCTCTCTCTCTTCCTTTCCCTCCCTCCCTCCCTACCTCTCCCTCCCTACCTCTCCCTCCCTTCCGTCCTGCTTCTTTCAAAATACATTTTAAATGCCAGCGTCCCGCTGTTGTGCGTGGCAAGTATTACCTTGAGAACAGTAGCCGTGGGGGAGAGTGTGAACACCTTCCCCCATGGAAGATGATGACTCTTTTTAATCCAGCTAGAACCTGGAAGAGCAGGCTAAGAAGTGTTGGTTATTATGTGGGCTGTTACGTTGATGTGGTGGAGGATTGGTTATTGTGGGAGCAGTATCACCTTGATGTGGGTGGAGCAGGATTCATCATTGATGTGGTTGGTGTGGGAAAGAAAAGGGATTTCTGTTTCTCAATTTCTCTGGAAGGGTGATAGGATTAAGTCGCCTTTTCTAGTGTAAATCTGATCGTAAGCGGTTAACGGTATATATGTATGTATATATGTATATGGTATAAACCTTGGTAATAAATACCGACAAGTTGGTTTAGAAAGACACGTAAGCAAACACTATAACATATTTATTAGAAAACGTTTCGGTCCTGGGACCTTGATCACTTCTAACATACAGAGGTAGAAAGACATTATATATAGGCGGAGAGTGAGGTGTGACGCACGTGATCTGAGGAATGTCATAAGAACATAAGAATGGAGGAACACTGTAGAAGGCCTACTGGCCCATGCGAGGCAGGTCCTTATCAAAACAACCTCTGCCTATGATGAGGACGGGTAGACGATGAAATCATGTGACTCCTGTGTTGTTGGGTTGGTGCTGCTTAAGTATCATGTATGCCAATGTTTTTGAAATTTTGTAGTTTCCAGTGTTGCGTTCTATAGTGTCGGTGACGGCGATTAGTGAGGCTTCTAGGCACCGTCGGCGTCTGAGGTCTGGTTCGGTGAGAACGAGTTTTGCCTCATTCCAGTTCATCAAATGCCCCGTGGAGTCTTTGTGGAGGACACATGCGTACCTTACATCGTCTCTGTTAGAGGCATTTCGATGCTCATTCAGGCGGACTGCAAGATCTCTGCCTGTCTCGCCTACATATTTCTTGGGACAGAACCCACAGGGGATAGTGTAGACGCCTGCTGTAGAAGTTAGAGGTGTGGGGCTGCGTTTCGTAGTGAGGTCTTTGATAGATGATGTGTTTATGGTGGAAACGTTGATGTTACTCATAGCAAGTGCCCTGCGAGTATATATATATATATATATATATATATATATATATATATATATATATATATATATATATATATATATATATATATATATATATATATATATATATTTATATATATATATATATATATATATATATATATATATATATATATATATATATATATATATATATATATATATATTAACACCCCTCCTACGAACCTTGGAACAAGGTATGCAGTGCTTTACCATTCTCACCACACTGGACAATACCCCGGACAGCTTTCAAGGTTCGTAGGTTCGAGTCTCCTTCAGCCAGAGATCAGTGTTTGTGTATATTTCGCCTGCTCTTGCGAATTCCTTGCATTGTTAAAATCTCTAGTAAGGCTGATGCATGCAGGAGATGAGATGAAAAGCTGTTAGCCTTCTCCCTGAAAACTGGCTGCCTTGGATCAACGTCTAGCATGAGCTAGGCTCCAAGGTATTGTCCAGTGTGGTGAGAATGGTATAGCACTGCGTACCTTGTTCCAAGGTTCGTAGGTTCGTGTCTCCTTCGGCCAGAGATCAGTGTTTGTGTATATTTCGCCTGCTCTTGCGAATTCATTGTATATATATATATATATATATATATATATATATATATATATATATATATATATATATAAATATATATATAAAGACATTTCAATAAATCTTGATCATTCCAAGTTTGGAGTAACTGAGGTCCCAGGACTGATATGTTTCTGATAAATGTTCTAGTGTTTGTATTTTGTGTCGTCTGAATATCGTGTCGGTGTCACCTGCCATTTTCAACAGTTGACTGTGCTGGGAGGTGTATTGTGGAGGTCATCATCCTCAATATATAATAAAAAGTCGCAATACCCTGACTGGAACAATGCACAGATAACCCTCACTTAGGAGACAGAAACATATGCCGACGTTTCGGTCCGATTTGGACCATTTACAAAGTCACACTAACACAAAAGGGTGAAGGAGTCAGTATATATAGGCGAGAGAGACAGGAACGGAACAAAGAAAGAAACAGAAGTAGTGGTAGTCGTATGGCTGGTAGTGGAAGTAGCAGTGGTAGTAGAAATTAGGTACCTATTAACTGCTAGGTGAACAGAGGCAACGGGTGTGCGGAGATGTGCTTCACCTCTCCACCCCGCCCAGGATTGACCCTAAGTCCGTCAGTTGTGAGTCGATTTGCCCCGGATGATGCACTGATTGTGCCAATATGCCTGTATAGTTAAGTACCTCCGGATCCTCTCCTAATAGGTCAGTCCAAGAGGGTTATTTTAATTGCAAAAGTCTCTTGTTTGCAATTAAAACTCCTGAGCTGTTTACTCGGGGGGAAAAACTGAGATTTTTGTGTACAATAAACTAAAAAAAATATAAAATTTCTACGTCTCAACATGCTTATCTCTCTCTCTCTCTCTCTCTCTCTCTCTCTCTCTCTCAGATTTCTTATCGTAATCGCCGATCTGGACTTCAAAATATTCTGCTATTATCTTTCCCATGTACTCTCATGTATTACCATGTACTCTCATGTACTCCCATGTACTACCATCTGCTCCACTGTACGCCCATGTGTGATGGTGTAGTAAGTGCGTGTACTCTCGACATTGCAGACCAAGTTCCAGCGCACTCTGAGCAAGGACAGTAAGGTGGCCAGGAGGAGAGACGTCCTTGATGGCGTCAGAAGCAACTCACACCCAGGCAAGTACACCCTTGATGAAGCCACTGTGTGCCGAAGCTTTTCCACATTAAGATACCCAGGTGTTACACATGTGTCTAATTTATCAACTTGTCGGTTCTCTGAACCTTTCATCTACAAGTACCCCTCCCCCCTCTTCCTTTGTCTAATATACAGGCAAATATCCCTCTTCCTTTGTCTAATATACAGGCAAATATCCCTCTTCCTTTGTCTAATATACAGGCAAATATCCCCTTCGTTTGTCTAACATCCAGGCAAGTACCCCTTCATTTGTCTAACATCCAGGCAATTATCTTATTCGTTTGTCTAACATCCAGGCAAGTATCCCCTTGCTTTGTCTAAAATCCAGGCAAGTATTCCCTTCATTTCTCTAAAATCCAGGCAAGTATCCCATTCGTTTGTCTAACATCCAGGCAAGTATCCCTTTCCTTTGTCTAAAAACCAGGCAAGTATTCCCCTCGTTAGTCTAACATCCAAGCAAGTATCCCCTTCCTTTATCTAAAATCAAGGCAAGTATCCCCTTCCTTTGTCTAACATCCAGGCAAGTAACTCCCTCGTTCGTCTAACCTCCAGGCAAATATTTCTTTCGTTTGCCTTTTCAAATAATATCACAAGTCATTCCCTACTTTCATAAGTTGTACACATTTATATTTTAATTACTTACGCCGAGAGGTGTTTATATTGTATATACACACATAGAGAGGTGTGTATGTTTCAGTGTATATACACCGAGAGATGTGTATGTCTGTATATATTCACCTACCATATATATATATATATATATATATATATATATATATATATATATATATATATATATATATATATATATATATATATATATATATATATTGAGAGTTTTCCTTAAACACTATTTTAGGTACGTATTAAACTATTCTTGACGGGTAACGAACAGGTTTCATATGCAGCCTTAATAAGCCTCGTGTAGTCGATAGGCTTCAAATCTAGTAAAGTAACCGACATTAATAATGTTTTCCTTAGGTCTGTTTTTCTCTTCGTTTCTTCCTTTTCTTCTTTCTGTTCCTCCTCCGTAAATCGCTCCTTGTTCCTGCTCTACCATTCACTCTCTTGTCCTCCATTTCCTAACTGTTCCCTCCATCTTTTTTTTTTCTTCTTTCCCCTCTCACTATCTTCCTGTTTCTCCTCTCTCTGTCTTCCTCTTTCTCTTTTCCCTGTCTTCCTCTTTCCCCTCTCACTGTCTTCCTCTTTCCCCGCTCACTGTCTTTCTCTTTCCCCTCTCGCTGTCTTCCTCTTTCCCCTCTCACTGTCTTCCTCTTTCCCCTCTCACTGTCTTCCTCTTTCCCCTCTCACTGTCTTCCTCTTTCCCCTCTCACTGTTTTCCTCTTTCCACTCTCACTGTCTTCCTCTTTCCCCTCTCATTGTCTTCCTCTTTCCCCTCTCACTGTCTTCCTCTTTCCCCTCTCGCTGTCTTCCTCTTTCCCCTCTCACTGCCTTCCTCTTTCCCCTCTCGCTGTCTTCCTCTTTCCCCTCTCACTGTCTTCCTCTTTCCCCTCTCACTGTCTTCCTCTTTCCCCTCTCACTGCCTTCCTCTTTCCCCTCTCACTGCCTTCCTCTTTCCCCTCTCACTGTCTTCCTCTTTCCCCTCTCACTGTCTTCCTCTTTCCCCTCTCGCTGTCTTCCTCTTTCCCCTCTCACTGTCTTCCTCTTTCCCCTCTCGCTGTCTTCCTCTTTCCCCTCTCACTGTCTTCCTCTTTCCCCTCTCACTGTCTTCCTCTTTCC
The DNA here is from genome assembly GCF_038502225.1 of Cherax quadricarinatus. Classification (NCBI taxonomy): domain Eukaryota; kingdom Metazoa; phylum Arthropoda; class Malacostraca; order Decapoda; family Parastacidae; genus Cherax; species Cherax quadricarinatus. Next base: position 15,632,685 of record NC_091326.1, on the reverse strand, counting down.
CCTCTCACTGCCTTCCTCTTTCCCCTCTCACTGTCTTCCTCTTTCCCCTCTCACTGTCTTCCTCTTTCCCCTCTCGCTGTCTTCCTCTTTCCCCTCTCACTGCCTTCCTCTTTCCCCTCTCGCTGTCTTCCTCTTTCCCCTCTCGCTGTCTTCCTCTTTCCCCTCTCACTGTCTTCCTCTTTCCCCTCTCACTGCCTTCCTCTTTCCCCTCTCGCTGTCTTCCTCTTTCCCCTCTCGCTGTCTTCCTCTTTCCCCTCTCACTGCCTTCCTCTTTCCCCTCTCGCTGTCTTCCTCTTTCCCCTCTCGCTGTCTTCCTCTTTCCCCTCTCGCTGTCTTCCTCTTTCCCCTCTCACTGTCTTCCTCTTTCCCCTCTCGCTGTCTTCCTCTTTCCCCTCTCACTGTTTTCCTCTTTCCCCTCTCACTGTCTTCCTCTTTCCCCTCTCACTGTCTTCCTCTTTCCCCTCTCACTGCCTTCCTCTTTCCCCTCTCACTGTCTTCCTCTTTCCCCTCTCGCTGTCTTCCTCTTTCCCCTCTCACTGTCTTCCTCTTTCCCCTCTCACTGTCTTCCTCTTTCCCCTCTCACTGTCTTCCTCTTTCCCCTCTCGCTGTCTTCCTCTTTCCCCTCTCACTGTCTTCCTCTTTCCCCTCTCACTGTCTTCCTCTTTCCCCTCTCGCTGTCTTCCTCTTTCCCCTCTCACTGCCTTCCTCTTTCCCCTCTCACTGTCTTCCTCTTTCCCCTCTCGCTGTCTTCCTCTTTCCCCTCTCACTGCCTTCCTCTTTCCCCTCTCGCTGTCTTCCTCTTTCCCCTCTCACTGCCTTCCTCTTTCCCCTCTCGCTGTCTTCCTCTTTCCCCTCTCGCTGTCTTCCTCTTTCCCCTCTCGCTGTCTTCCTCTTTCCCCTCTCACTGTCTTCCTCTTTCCCCTCTCGCTGTCTTCCTCTTTCCCCTCTCACTGTTTTCCTCTTTCCCCTCTCACTGTCTTCCTCTTTCCCCTCTCACTGTCTTCCTCTTTCCCCTCTCACTGCCTTCCTCTTTCCCCTCTCACTGTCTTCCTCTTTCCCCTCTCGCTGTCTTCCTCTTTCCCCTCTCACTGTCTTCCTCTTTCCCCTCTCACTGTCTTCCTCTTTCCCCTCTCACTGTCTTCCTCTTTCCCCTCTCGCTGTCTTCCTCTTTCCCCTCTCACTGTCTTCCTCTTTCCCCTCTCACTGTCTTCCTCTTTCCCCTCTCGCTGTCTTCCTCTTTCCCCTCTCACTGCCTTCCTCTTTCCCCTCTCACTGTCTTCCTCTTTCCCCTCTCACTGTCTTCCTCTTTCCCCTCTCGCTGTCTTCCTCTTTCCCCTCTCACTGTTTTCCTCTATCCACTCTCACTGTCTTCCTCTTTCCCCTCTCGCTGTCTTCCTCTTTCCCCTCTCACTGTCTTCCTCTTTCCCCTCTCACTGTCTTCCTCTTTCCCCTCTCGCTGTCTTCCTCTTTCCCCTCTCACTGCCTTCCTCTTTCCCCTCTCGCTGTCTTCCTCTTTCCCCTCTCGCTGTCTTCCTCTTTCCCCTCTCACTGTTTTCCTCTTTCCACTCTCACTGTCTTCCTCTTTCCCCTCTCGCTGTCTTCCTCTTTCCCCTCTCGCTGTCTTCCTCTTTCCCCTCTCACTGTCTTCCTCTTTCCCCTCTCGCTGTCTTCCTCTTTCCCCTCTCACTGTCTTCCTCTTTCCCCTCTCACTGCTTTCCTCTTTCCACTCTCACTGTCTTCCTCTTTCCCCTCTCACTGTCTTCCTCTTTCCCCTCTCACTGTCTTCCTCTTTCCCCTCTCGCTGTCTTCCTCTTTCCCCTCTCACTGTCTTCCTCTTTCTCCTCTCACTGTCTTCCTCTTTCCCCTCTCACTGTCTTCCTCTTTCTCCTCTCGCTGTCTTCCTCTTTTTCCTCCCGCTGTCTTCCTCTTTCCACTCTCGCTGTCTTCCTCTTTCCCCTCTCACTGTCTTCCTCTTTCCCCTCACTGTCTTCCTCTTTCCCCTCTCACTGTCTTCCTCTTTCCCCTCTCACTGTCTTCCTCTTTCCCCTCTCACTGTCTTCCTCTTTCCCCTCTCGCTGTCTTCCTCTTTCCCCTCTCGCTGTCTTCCTCTTTCCACTCTCGCTGTCTTCCTCTTTCCCCTCTCACTGTCTTCCTCTTTCCCCTCTCGCTGTCTTCCTCTTTCCCCTCTCGCTGTCTTCCTCTTTCCCCTCTCACTGCCTTCCTCTTTCCCCTCTCGCTGTCTTCCTCTTTCCCCTCTCACTGTCTTCCTCTTTCCCCTCTCACTGCCTTCCTCTTTCCCCTCTCGCTGTCTTCCTCTTTCCCCTCTCGCTGTCTTCCTCTTTCCACTCTCGCTGTCTTCCTCTTTCCCCTCTCACTGTCTTCCTCTTTCCCCTCTCGCTGTCTTCCTCTTTCCCCTCTCGCTGTCTTCCTCTTTCCCCTCTCACTGTCTTCCTCTTTCCCCTCTCACTGTCTTCCTCTTTCCCCTCTCGCTGTCTTCCTCTTTCCCCTCTCACTGCCTTCCTCTTTCCCCTCTCACTGTCTTCCTCTTTCCCCTCTCGCTGTCTTCCTCTTTCCCCTCTCACTGCCTTCCTCTTTCCCCTCTCACTGTCTTCCTCTTTCCCCTCTCCTGTCTTCCTCTTTCCCCTCTCCTGTCTTCCTCTTTCCACTCTCGCTGTCTTCCTCTTTCCCCTCTCACTGTCTTCCTCTTTCCCCTCTCACTGTCTTCCTCTTTCCCCTCACTGTCTTCCTCTTTCCCCTCTCGCTGTCTTCCTCTTTCCCCTCTCGCTTTCTTCCTCTTTCCCCTCTCACTGTCTTCCTCTTTCCCCTCTCACTGTCTTCCTTCCCTTTCTTCCTCCTCCTGCTACTCAGCTTCTTCTTCATGAGTTTTTATTAATTAAAACCATATTTCTTGACTTTATTGCTCATTTCTCTCACGTTTTCTGTTTCGTTTGAGTTTTATTCTTCATCTCGAGTGTAACGAGGGCTTTTTTTTTCTTTCTTTCTACTGTCCAAAATTGATCAAATAACTTTTGTGTTTAGCCGGGGAGAAAGAGGGGAGGGTGAGGGGGAGGGAAAGGGGAAGGGGGGAGGGGAGGGGAGGGGGAGGGGGAGGAGGAGAGGAAGGGAGGGCGATCTCTCACCCCTCCCTTCCACCTTCTGGTTTCACTCTCATAGATTTTTTTTTACGCAGGGTTTTACAAGGTTAGGTTAAGGATTCCTAACTTTTTTTACAAGCTAAGAGCTGTTACTTACATCAACTCATTTGAAAGCTTGTTTTATTGTTATGAGACATACATATAAGGAACAGGATGAAGTTGGAGACATCTGTGGGGTGGCGAATTCATTTGGTCAACTGACTATATTTCGTTGATGTCATTATGCTGTATGAACATGTTCCAGACTCGAGTCATCCTGGGGATACATGATCTCAGATGAAGTAAAGTTCTGGAGAAGGTTAGAGAGTGAAGTTGCTGCTTGCTGCCCGTCTTGTTGTGTAGCTCACTTCTCGCTGTCCTCGGAGTGAATCCAAGTGTGGTACTTTGACAATATTGGCCTTGTACATAACAGTAAGGCCACCCACATCTCTCCTGTGTTGAAGGCTCTGCTGAAATGATAGATCTATCCAGGATTGGTAAAGGCGAGGGATAAATCGTATTGTTTTGTTCTCTATTCTGTCAAGAAGTCGCAGATGAGACAGGGCAGGCAATCCGAGAAAGCGGAACATGCTCAAGGTGTGAACGCCTAATACGGGAATCTTGCGACCACTAGTGTCGAGAAGATGCGAGATACGTCGAAATGCTATAAGCTTTCTAGCCGCCTTGTTTGCAGGATTTACAACATGGTTCTTCATAGTCAGTCTGGAGTCAAATATCATTCCAAGGATATCATCTTTGTCCCCGGGTACCAACACTCTCCCATTCATTCTTACCACTGTTCCAGCATTACCACCATGGTGCCTAGAAACCATCATCCGTGTTTTCTCAGGAGCAAATATGACCTGCCATCGTTTCTCCCAGGCTGATATACCTGTAAGCGGTGATTGATGTAACTTAGAGCAGCGGGCATTTCCTCTCTTTGATAAGTAAATGTCAGAGTACAGTCGTTTGCACATGCATGGGATTCTGGGATGAGATGAAGGAGGTCATTGAAGTAAATAACCCATAGCAATGGCCCAAGCAAACTTCCCTGTGGAACGCTTGCTCCAATACTGTCTTGCTGATTGGCCCTTTGAGAACTACACTTAGAGAGCTACCTTGAAGGTAATCAACTGAGGAAACATAGTGTAGAGCTAACGATACCCAGTGTTTGCAGTGTTGCCACGAGTCCCTGGTGCCATACTCGGTCGAAAGCTCCAGTAATGTCTAGGGCTACTACACAGCAGACTTTAGATTTATCCACTAATTGGTGTCATTTAGTGGAGAGAGTTAACAGCAGATCAGCAGCAGAATGACCTTTTCGGAAGCCATATTAACAGCTACAAAGAAGGGAGTGGTAGTCGCAAAACGCTGTCATCTGCCGTGAGATTATTGTCTCAAGAATCTTGCCAGTGATTGACAGGAGTGACACTGGTATGCTTTCCTTTTTGAGAACAGGGACTACATTTGCTTCTTTCCACAGAGGTCATTTACACTGTGCTAGGCAGTGCTAGATGCCTAGCTCTGAGCCAAAATCCGAGTTACGAGGCAGTTTCAGAACGCCGCCACTAGTTGGCGCAGCGAACGCCACAACATCCGATTAGCAGTGCACGTGTTTACCTTTCCAAGGCAGTATTTCTTTTGTGTTGTGCTTGCGTTTTGTGCAGTTATTTTGCCGAATTTCTTTTTCCTAACCATGGGTCCTAAGAAAGTAAGTGCAAAGGACAATGCCGAGAGAAAAAAAAGATGATATCCATTGAATTAAAACATGAAATCGTAAATAAACACAAGCGAGGTGTGCGGGTTGTGGACTTGGCCAGGCAGTAAGTTTATTCAGGTATACACAAATACATTTACATAGAATTATCATACATAGCAGCATATGTGTAGAGAACCTAGGATAACCCAAAAAAGTCAGACAGAGTGACTTATTTCCATTGGGGTCCTTTTACCTTATTATTATAATATAAAGGTTATAATATTTTCTTATTCTATAATGAAGATAACTTCTTATTATCATACTAAAAAGACTATCTACTACACGAGGGTCATTAAGACTATCTACAATACGAGGGTCATTACAAGGAATGCTGTATAGTCCTTGTGGCTTAGCGCTTCTTTTTGATTATCATATAATTACAAGGAATAAGGTAAAATTTACACGTATGTTATCTAAAAAATAGAAAATCATTCCCCTCCCTTTCTGTAGCTACATTCATCAGACACCTTTTGGCATTCTTCTTGAACTGGTTCATGCTATGACTGGCTTTGACATGTGCGGATAGTCTGTTCCATTCCTTTATTGCTGTACAATAAAAAGTGTTTGAAGCCTGGCCACTGACTGTGGGTACTACAAAATTATGCTCTCTCCCCCTAGTACTATGATTGCTTTAGTTCCCAACCTTGACAAAATTGACAGCAAGATATTCTGGACACTGTTTGTGAGCAATTTTATAAACATGATTTAGCTTCAGTTGTTATACTCTGTCTTCAACATTCAGCATATCCAACTGCTGTAATTCATCCTGGCCTACATGTTCTCTTGGTCCCAGCCCCAGGATGAATCTTACGATTTTGTTCTGGGTGATCTGCAGTCTATCTTTCAGTTTTTTTTTGTCAAGGCAGAGTACCATGAAGAGCAAGCGTAATCCATATGGCATTGTATAAGGGCTAGACATAGGGTCCTGCGAGCCTCAGTAGGTAGACACTGCTTGTCTATACAGGAACTTCAGTCTGGCATTCGCTTTCTTTACTACACTGTTCCCTATCAATTCTCCTGACATGCATGGGTCAAAGGGGATTCCCAGATATTTTACTGATGAAACCAAAGTGATGGGCTCCCCATTACGTTTCGTGCCAAAGAGAATGACTTCAGTTTTCCCGAGGTGTAATGATAGTTTGTTGTCTACTAACCATTTGCTGCAGGACTCCAGTTCCAGAGTTAAAACATTAGCTATATCTTGTGGGCCTTTACCTGACACTAACAGGGCACTGTCATCTGCATACAGTAGGAGTTTGCACTTGACACTGATAGGCATGTCATTGACATAACATAAGAATAATAAGGGACCCAGAATACTACCTTGGGGAACCCCACATGTTATCGGCAGGGGTTCTGATTCCGTTTTGTTGATTTTGACAATTTGTCTCCTGTTGCTAAGGTAGGACTTAAACCAGTCTACAGAACCTATACCGTATCGAAGGCCTTTTGCAGGTCTAAGGTTACCATACCTATGAGGTTCCCCTTTGACATTTCAGTTCTCAGGTAATCCATCAGATTAATTAGGGAGGTGTCGGTTGAGTAAGATCTTCTAAAGCCCGATTGATAGTTATGGAGAATGTTGTCATTAAGGTACTTAACTACTTCAGAGTACACCGCCCTCTCTAGAATTTTGGATATTATACTGAGTATACTAACAGGCCTATAGTTGCTTACATCAGACCTACTATTTTTCTTGAAGATAGGAGTAGCGCTGGCCTCCTTGAACCCCTCCGGTACGGTATTAGTGGTGATTGATAGATTTATTATGTGAGTAATAGGGATTGACAGTTCAGAAGCACCATCTTTTAGGAACATAGTACTTCTACGATATGTACGATACTAAATCAGGAGTCGATAAAGTGTAGCATTAAGAGTGTATCAAGTAAGTTAAGTGATTAAGCGATAGAAAAAGCACGAAACGAAACGAATTCCTCCAATCTCCTCTGCCTATCATTATGTTGCTGTTGCTGGGGTTTATAGGGCCACTGACAGCATACGCCGCTCTGTCTATCTTTTCCCACCCTCCACCTCTGCCACCATCTGTTCTCCAAGGTAAATACGTACACTTTATAAAACCACTTTATTTCTTTACAATCTCTATTATGTTTTTATACAATATTTCTTATTTATAAATACATTGTTTTCCTTATGAAACTAGTGATCTAGTGCAGTTAGCCTCACAAACACTCCGTTTTCTCTTATAACAGGACCTCAGAAGGGGAAGTTTGGGAAGATATGGTCAGAGCGATAATTATTTTTACCTCGAGAGTGACCGCCACCACTCATCACATAATGACATATTTTATTCATTCTAGAGTATATATCATGTTTCTATGTTATTTATATTGCTTATTATGTCATAATAGATCAATTGTGATAGATAAATAAGCCGTAGAGTTGATATTAGCATTATATTGAAGTATTTTCTCCTGCCACCCGAGAGCAGGAATTCCGCTGGAACGGATTAATGGCATTTCACTTAATTTCAATGAGGAAAATTTATTTGATATACGAGCAAATTGACTTACGAGCTAGGTCATGGAACGGATTAAACTCGTAAGTCAAGATACATCTGTATTTGTATTTGCAGGGGTCGATTCACAGTTCCTGCCCCTCCTCTTCGCTAGTCACTACTAGGTCCACTCTCTCCCTGCTCCATGAGCTTTATAGTTTATTAGACACCTGATACTTTACACCTGAATACTTCCGGCAAGTTCTGGAGTGTCTCACACGGTATATAACATTCCAGCAGGTACTGGAGTGTCTTACACAGTATATAACATTCCAGCAACTACTGGAGTGTCTTACACAGCATATAACATTCCAGCAAGTACTGGAGTGTCTTACACAGTATATAACATTCCAGCAACTACTGGAGTGTCTTACACAGCATATAACATTCCAGCAAGTACTGGAGTGTCTTACACAGTATATAACATTCCAGCAAGTACTGGAGTGTCTTACACAGTATATAACATTCCAGCAACTACTGGAGTGTCTTACACAGCATATAACATTCCAGCAAGTACTGGAGTGTCTTACACAGTATATAACATTCCAGCAACTACTGGAGTGTCTTACACAGCATATAACATTCCAGCAAGTGCTGGAGTGTCTTACACAGTATATAACATTCCAGCAACTACTGGAGTGTCTTACACAGCATATAACATTCCAGCAAGTACTGGAGTGTCTTACACAGTATATAACATTCCAGCAGATATTGGAGTGTCTTACACAGCATATAACATTCCAGCAAGTACTGGAGTGTCTTACACAGTATATAACATTCCAGCAACTACTGGAGTGTCTTACACAGCATATAACATTCCAGCAAGTGCTGGAGTGTCTTACACAGTATATAACATTCCAGCAACTACTGGGGTGTCTTACACAGCATATAACATTCCAGCAAGTACTGGAGTGTCTTACACAGCATATAACATTCCAGCAAGTACTGGAGTGTCTTACACAGCATATAACATTCCAGCAAGTACTGGAGTGTCTTACACAGTATATAACATTCCAGCAGGTATTGGAGTGTCTTACACAGCATATAACATTCCAGCAACTACTGGAGTGTCTTACACAGCATATAACATTCCAGCAAGTACTGGAGTGTCTTACACAGCATATAACATTCCAGCAAGTACTGGAGTGTCTTACACAGCACATAACATTCCAGCAAGTACTGGAGTGTCTTACACAGAGAGAGAGACGTGCTCTTCAAGAGCGAGAGAGACAGAGATGATACAAGAGCTGCATTAAGTGGAAGATTGGACCAAAATTGTACATTTACTCTCGGGTACTAATGTAGCCACTGTTAGTGCCACTGTAGCCACCAATGCTGCCACTATAGCCACCACTGGTGCCACTATCATCATTCTGTCATCAATGTCTGCAACCATTGCTCTGGCACCATGGTAACAGCCACTCAGCATACGATTTTTCTAAGATTTTGGAATTCTGGGACGCGTAATCCCCGTGTTAAAAAAAAACGGAATTGTGCTTACACGAGAATTTTTTTCAGTCCAGTTTTAAAATATTTTGTAATATTCTTTTTAGTGTCTATTAGTATCTCCTCGTAAACTGAAAAAAAAGCATGAAAACAATAATTAATACCAGAAAAAATCTTTTTGAAACAATTTAAAACAATTTTAAAACTATATATATATATATATATATATATATATATATATATATATATATATATATATATATATATATATATATATATATATATATATATATATATATATATATATATATATATATATATGTCGTGCCGAATATTTAAAACTGGTCAGTTAGCAAGAACTCATTTAAAATTAAGTCCTTTCTAAAATTTTCTCTTATACGTTTAAAGATATATATTTTTCATTAATGTTAATGTAAAAAAAAATTAATTTTGCTCCAAAAGAATCTTAGAAAACTTACCTAACCTTATAACAATAACAATTTATTTTAGCCTAACTCAACTAAATATATTTTAGATTTGTTTACAATAATTTAATACTAAACAAACACAGTGAAATATATTTTTTTCGTTAGGTTCAAAATGATTTTGGCGAAATTATTGCATACACAAATTTTCGCTTGTCCTATATGGCAAGAATAGGTAAAATTTCCGATAAAACTTGCGATTTTGGCTTAAATAGCAACGCTCTTCTTACCAAATAAGGCAAGCGAAAATTTGTGTATGCAATAATTTCGCAAAATCATTCTGAACCTAACGAAAAAAATATATACTGTATATCGTTAAACGTACAAGAGAGAATTTTAGAAAGGACTTAATTTTAAATGAGTTCTTCTTACCATTATAAAATGAGTTTTTTGTATCTATATTTGTATCACTGATTAAAATAACAAAGATGGATGTAACCAGCGTGAGATGACGGGATATATACACTGAGAGATGTTTCTCTCAGTGAGAGAGCTCGTTTTAATCCCTAAATTATAGGGATTATAAAGTAGTGTAGTTTGATGGTTTAATGGGTGACATGCAGTTTTAACGACCGTTTTATAGTTGATAAGCTTAAAATCCCATTAACCAACCAATAACAGACACTTTGTATATCTTCTCATGAATATATCATTCGTGTATATACTGAGAGCAACTTTAATTATTTTGTATCCCTGTTTAAAGGATTGACTTACAGCCTTAATGACCCTCTGTGTAGTCGATAGGCTTTAAACCTGACAACTAATTACAGACATGGTTATATACTCCGAGAGCTGCATATATCTCGGTGTATATAAGCTGAAAGCTTATAGTAACCTATGCTATGGGATTCAAGTATCCTTGACAGGTGAGGCAAAATCCAACATCCAGTTTTAATGACCCTCATGCAAACGATAGTCCCTAAACCCAATAAACCAACCAACTAAAACAATAATATCCAACAATATCCAATAATATCCAACAGTCATCAACCTGGAGGCAAGAACTCAGAATATCTCGAAAATATTTTGCAGGTAAAATTTTCTGTGAAAATATCGCATCAAATTTTATATTTGAGTGGAGACTGGGCGCCCCGGGTGGTGGCCTGGGCAGCCTCCCTCATCTTTAATATCTTATAAGATTATTTGACTTCAAAGCTTTCAGGGAGACATTTCTTTGAGTGGGCAGACACGATGCTGCTGAAGGAGTCTTGATGAAAAGATTACCTTCCATTTACCATGTGTTGCATGAGGCCTACGGCTCTATCCCTTTAATAATAATAATAATAATACACAAATAGCCTGCACATAGTAGAATGAAATTTATGACAACGTGTCGGTCCGACATGGACCGACACGTCCAAGTCGGACGGGAGATATCTTCCCTCCCAAAAACAGGTTAAGGCAGATTGCTGTCTACATCCACCATTCTCTGTTTGATTTGTTTGCTGTGTAAAAGCAGAGATCATAATCTGTTAACTGATAAATCTTTGTATAGTTTACATGTAATGAATCACCTAATGATGAGTTATTTGATCTCAGTCAACGACGATCTTGTTGACAGCAAGGTTCCTTTTGCAGCTTCAAGATACTCCGGATTCGATATCTGTGAATGTGTAGTTACCTCACCTTCAATATTCTTGAATCCACGGATGACATGATCACCCAATACTGGATTGCGATCAGGGGGCTTGTTCAGTGTTGTGTGAGTCACATCTCCAACGCCGGCTTCTCAGCGCCTGCTAGACGCCTTTGCTCTAGCTAGCATCGCTTCTACGTGTTGGTCGAGTACACACTGCTGATGATAATGCTGATGTAAGAGCCGTGCTCCTGACACGGGAGCCGTGCTCCTGACACGGGAGCCGTGCTCCTGACACGGGAGCCGTGCTCCTGACACGGGAGCCGTGCTCCTGACACGGGAGCCGTGCTCCTGACACGGGAGCCGTGCTCCTGACACCGGAGCCGTGCTCCTGACACAGAGCCGTCATCATTACTCCTCTCGTCATTATAGTTTCTGCAAGTATTTCCAGAAATACAAGCCATGTAATTTTCCTGTCTTAACAAATTAATCTGGCGTGAGCGAGAACGAGCTAGGCTAAGGTTGTTCTTGTATTCATCAGGAAAATTCACCTGACGTCGTTCTTTGTCATGTGATGGCCCGAGCACTTACCCCGTTGTTCTTTTAACAGAAGCATGTCAAAGAAGCAACGGCTGGTGTGCGGTGCTATAAAGGTCGGTGTGTGCTAACACCTTAATTTTTTTAAAGGCGTGGAGGGATAAGCCAGTGGAAGGTCTCGGTCAGATTACCAAAATCTCCAGCTTCAGGTCATCATATGACAAGAACCGCGTCAGGAAACACTTGTCCTGACAAACCTTACCTAACCTTACCAGTGCGACTTTTTTTTTTGTAAATGTTCCAAGTCGGACCGAAACGTCGTCGTAAGCTCCTCTCTTCTATGTGCGAGTTATTTGTGTATTGTTCCAGTCACGGTATTGTGACTTTTTGTTACAGTTATATACAATAAGCCTATACATATACACTTACGTTGTCAAGGAGTTATGTAGGTATTCAGTGGTAAATGTTTGTGGTTGGTTGTGCTTGTGTCCAGTGTGGGCAACAAGCTTGTGTTGGGCAGCAAGCTTGTGTTGGGCAACAAGCTTGTGTTGGGCAGCAAGCTTGTGTTGGGCAGCAAGCTTGTGTTGGGCAGCAAGCTTGTGTTGGGCAGCAAGCTTGTGTTGGGCAGCAAGCTTGTGTTGGGCAGCAAGCTTGTGTTGGGCAGCAAGCTTGTGTTGGGCAGCAAGCTTGTGTTGGGCAGCAAGCTTGTGTTGGGCAGCAAGCTTGTGTTGGGCAGCAAGCTTGTGTTGGGCAGCAAGCTTGTGTTGGGCAGCAAGCTTGTGTTGGGCAGCAAGCTTGTGTTGGGCAGCAAGCTTGTGTTGGGCAGCAAGCTTGTGTTGGGCAGCAAGCTTGTGTTGGGCAACAAGCTTGTGTTGGGCAGCAAGCTTGTGTTGGGCAGCAAGCTTGTGTTGGGCAGCAAGCTTGTGTTGGGCAGCAAGCTTGTGTTGGGCAACAAGCTTGTGTTGGGCAGCAGCTTGCATGCTGGGATAACCAGGAATGTCGAATTACACAGAGCTTGTGTTATTTCATGCAGCCAGAATCATCAAGATACATTACTTAGACACGCAGCTGTGAGATGAAATTTGTTTTCCTTCAAGAATTACTGTCTTGAGGCAGCAATTTATGACTAGTGGTTACGTTGACGGATTAGAGAGTTTTAGAGACTGATGCTCAGCTGGAAGCAAAGTTATACCAGATTTATATTACAGATATTGTTTGTCCGTATAATGCGATGGGTAGACCGTGGGTGAGGTAGGTAGAGTCAAGTATACAGGTGGTTTACTGACTGGACTCTTTGGCTGGAGGCTGTGTGGCGATCCTACCACAGCCACCTGTCTCTGGTCTTTTAGAGAATACAAACCGTGACATTGGTATTGTATACCATTATCATATTAACTCTGTTTAACAAGATTTAATTAGTGCCCACGCAACCCTCTGATTCTGTGCCAAGCTGTCATGACCCAGGATAACCTTTGTAGATCCTGAGGTCACAGAGAGAGAGGTGCCGTGCTCCCTAATTGGGTAATTATATCCATGTGACTTCTCTCGATCCATAGATATTACTTATTTAAAGCAGTGTGACTGCAGGTGATGTACATGGCTGTGTCCCCATGGTGACTTAGTGACTGGCTCAGGTTTCCTGGTGACTCTGCATACATACAAGGGAACGACAATATGGATTTAAAAAAACACAAGTGCATACACTATGGATGCATTTCGGTCTTGGGATCTTCTATCTTCATATAAGTAAACGTTTGGGAACTATGTGGGGTCACCTTTTCCCCCCAACTTTGAGACCCCGGCCTAAATAACCCCTGGTGACCCCTGGTGACCCCTGGTGACCCCCTGATGATCCCTGTCCTGGTGACTTCATGCTGTTCATTAATCTTGAATTATATTTAGCTTCTCATTTCATAAAATTTTTTTCATTATGCTCCATTCCTATCTCCCTTTTCCTGCTGACCTCATGGCGACTCTGTCCTGCTGACCTCATGGCGACCCTGTCCTGCTGACCTCATGGCGACCCTGTCCTGCTGACCTCATGGCGACCCTGTCCTGCTGACCTCATGGCGACCCTGTCCTGCTGACCTTATGGCGACCCTGTCCTGCTGACCTCATGGCGACCCTGTCCTGCTGACCTCATGGCGACCCTGTCCTGCTGACCACATGGCGACCCTGTCCTGCTGGCCTCATGGCGACCCTGTCCTCCTAATCTCATGGTGACCCTGTCCTGCTGACCCCATGGCGACCCTCTCCTACTGACTACTGGTCCAGCAACTCCGTTTTTTTTTTTAATTCCGTTCTGTCAACCTCGTCACGGTGACCTTCGTCGTGGTGACCTGGTGCACGACAGACGTGAGCGTGGAACGACAGGACAGCACTACCGACTATGCAGCAGATAACTCTTCAGCGGAACAGTCGTCTACGGGGACACCGCTGAACATGTCACCTCGACGCGGCCATCCGTTCCTCACAGCAAGACATGGTAAACAATCTCTCTCTCTCTCTTTCTCTCTCTCTCTCTCTCTCTCTCTCTCTCTCTCTCTCTCTCTCTCTCTCTCTCTCTCTCTCTCTCTCTCTCTCTCTCTCTCTCTCTCTCTGTTTTAATATATATTTTCTGTTTTATATGAGTTTAACCTGCCTGCTTTTCCAATCGTTACACTTGCAAATATTTCACCCGCTTTGGAAAAAAAAATCTTTTGTTGCACAGGATTTTATTTGCATTTGTCGCATTGAGTTTCTATCGCTGTTGATATTTCACTTGTGGCAGAGCATTTCCTTTTTTTATGTAAGTTATATACACGTTGTAAATTGTTCGTGTGATGTAGATCAAATTTTACACATTATTGTAGACTGACATTTTCCTTGTTCCACAGTAGTATTTTTGTTGTTGTTGTAGATCACTGTAATTGTAAATTGTAAATTTGTTTTTAATGTATGTAGATATTACCTAGTATAAGAATTTTTTTTTTCATACATCAAATTAAATACAGCTGTATTTAGCAGATAAATATTTTTGACTTGGTATAAAATACAATATTTTCCAATATTTTTAATATATTAAGAGTATTTTTTTTTTTTTTGAAATATAATTTAAAAAATATAAATATAAATATTTTTTACTCTGAATTCATTTTTTTTGTATAAATTTGTAGCTGTGGCCCATATGGATTTAGCGCTTCTTTTTTAATATATATATATATATATATATATATATATATATATATATATATATATATATATATATATATATATATATAATATATATATATATATATATATATATATATATATATATATATATATATATATATATATATATATATATATAGAAATATAGAAATCAAAAGTATAGACCCGAGTGGAAACTGAGAAATATTAATGAGCAAAATAAACTGAGAAATATTAATGAGCAAAATAAACTGAGAAATATTAGTGAGCAAAATAAACTGAGAAATATTAGTGAACAAAATAAACTGAGAAATATTAGTGAACAAAATAAACTGAGAAATATTAATGAGCAAAATAAACTGAGAAATATTAGTGAACAAAATAAACTGAGAAATATTAGTGAACAAAATAAACTGAGAAATATTAGTGAAAGAACAAAAATAAACCAATAAACTTCAGCGAGACGAATAAAAAAAACTGCTAAAACTTCACTAAATGACGAAATAAATGACAAAAACCTCAGCAAAGGGACGAAATAAGTCGACGAAATACAACAACTCGCCTTTTATGTTTTTTGTCTCTGTTGGTGAGGGGCTCTTGATTTAGGGAATTGGATCTGTGCTCCAGTTCTTCAAATTAAGCCTGAGTGCCTTCCACATCCCCCCCCCCCAGGCGCTGTATAATCCTACGGGTTTAGCGCTTCCCCCTTGATTATAATAATAATTGTCTCACTCTGGATATTTTCTTCTCCTTAAGACAAGATTTTGTCTTAGAAGTGTGGCTTAGGCTTCCGGGGGACCGTAAGCCACCCAGGGTAACCCAGTTAAGCCAGTGTGTGTTATCGGGGACTGGCTTGTCTTGTTTCCATTGTGGTCTTGTAATCTTGCCCCCCAGGATGCAACCCACACCAGTCGACTAATACCCAGGTACCTACTTACTGCTAGGTGAACAGGGACATCAGGTGTACGGTGACTAACACCCAGGTACCTACTTACTGCTAAGTGAACAGGGACATCAGGTGTAAGGTGACTAACACCCAGGTACCTACTTACTGCTAAGTGAACTGGGACATCAGGTGTAAGGTGACTAACACCCAGGTACCTACTTACTGCTAGGTGAACAGGGACATCAGGTGTACAGTGACTAACACCCAGGTACCTACTTACTGCTAAGTGAACAGGGACATCAGGTGTAAGGTGAATAACACCCAGGTACCTACTTACTGCTAGGTGAACAGGGACATCAGGTGTACGGTGACTAACACCCAGGTACCTACTTACTGCTAAGTGAACAGGGACATCAGGTTACCTGGAGGTTATTCCGGGGATCAACGCCCCCGCGGCCCGGTCCATGACCAGGCCTCCCGATGGATCAGGGCCTGATCAACTAAGCTGTTACTGCTGGCCGCACGCAGTCCAA
The DNA here is from genome assembly GCF_038502225.1 of Cherax quadricarinatus. NCBI lineage: Eukaryota > Metazoa > Arthropoda > Malacostraca > Decapoda > Parastacidae > Cherax > Cherax quadricarinatus. Next base: position 15,616,643 of record NC_091326.1, on the reverse strand, counting down.
CGTACGAGCCACAGCCAGGCTGATCCGGCACTGACTTTAGGTATCTGCCCAGCTCTCTCTTGAAGGCAGCCAGGGGTTTATTGGCAATTCCCCTAATGCTTGATGGGAGGCTGTTGAACAGTCTTGGGCCCCGGACACTTATGGTGTTTTCCCTTAGTATACCAGTGACTAACTGCTAGGTGAACAAGACATCAGGTGTAAGGTGACTAACACCCAGGTACCTACTTCTAGGTGAACAGGGACATCACGTGTAAGATGACTAAAACCCAAGTACCTACTTATTGCTAGGTGAACAGGGATATCAGGTGTAAGGTGACTAACACTCAGGTACCTACTTACTGCTAAGTGAACAGGGACATCAGGTGTAAGGTGACTAACACCCAGGTACCTACTTACTGCTAAGTGAACAGGGACATCAGGTGTAAGGTGACTAACACCCAAGTGCCTACTTACTGCTAGGTGAACAGGGACATCACGTGTAAGGTGGCTAACACGCAGTCACCTACTTACTGCTAAGTGAACGGGGATATCAGGTGTAAGGTGACTAACACCCAGGCACCTACTTATTGCTAGGTGAACATGGGCAGCAGTGGGTATAAGGAAACATGCCCAACATTTCCCCTATCCGTGCCGAGAATCGAACCGCAGACACTCAGTGTGTGAGCTGAGTGCGCTGCCAACTGAGCCACGGCTTCACTACACTCTGTTGCGATTTGTCTACTAACATCTGTACAAAAACATGGTACATATACCACAAATAACCGCACGTAGGAGAGAGGAGCTTACGACGACGTTTCGGTCCGACTTGGACCATTAGCAAAGTCACACTGGTATAAACCTTGGTAATAAATACCGACAAGTTGGTTTAGAAAGACACGTAAGCAAACACTATGACATATTTATTAGAAAACGTTTCGGTCCTGGGACCGAGAAGTGATCAAGGTCCCAGGACCGAAACGTTTTCTAATAAATATGTCACAGTGTTTGCTTACATGTCTTTCTTAACCAAAGTCGCACTGTAAATGGTCCAAGTCGGACCGAAACGTCGTCGTAAGCTTCTCTCTCCTATGTGTGGATTATTTGTGTATTGTTCCAGTCACGGTATTGTACCTTTATGTTCTTGACAGTACACAAACCACGTTGCACATACTGTACAAACGTCTGTACGAAGACTACTCAAAGCACAGTTTCCAGAGTTCAGCAGTTTACCAGCAAAGCAAAGTAATAATGATTTTTAAGGATCTGTTTGTTCATTATATCTCGTATATTCTGTACAATTTCATTTTTTTCCAATATTTTTTTTTATGTCCGTTTATCCATCCCTAACTAGGTTTTAGTAGCCAGGGGGTGGATTAGCGATGGCTATGTGCCTCTGGTAAGCCACTGGTGGCTTAATGAAAGGTATTTGGCTCTGGTAAGCCTGGGAGTGGCTTTATGATAGGTTTGTGATAGTGGTAAGCCAGTGATGGCTTAATGACGGGTATGTGGCTCGGGTAAGCCAGGGGTGGTTTAATGATACTTACATGGCTTTGGTAAGTCAGAGTTAGCTGAATGACGTGTATGTGGCTCTAATAAGCCAGGGGTGGCTTAATTACGGGTATATGGCTGTGGTAAACCAGTGTGTGGGAGTCTGCTGTGCACCAGCAGCCATATAACTGCGATATCTGTACAGGATGAACTTCTGTATGCCCATAACTTAGTCTTAATCAAGCGTGCCTGCAGTCTCGTGGTCCGCTGGTTCTTGTGAAACGAGGTGTTGTGATGTACGATAGATGTGAAGGTGTTATTGGGCGTTGTGATGTACGATAGATGTGAGGGTGTTACTGGGTATTGTAATACCTGGACCTGGAGTTTACCTGGAGAGAGTTCCGGGGGTCAACGCCCCCGCGGCCCGGTCTGTGACCAGGCCTCCTGGTGGATCAGAGCCTGATCAACCAGGCTGTTACTGCTGGCTGCACGCAATCCAACGTACGAGCCACAGCCCGGCTGGTCAGGCACCGACTTTAGGTGCTTGTCCAGTGCCTGCTTGAAGACAGCCAGAGGTCTATTGGTAATCCCCCTTATGTATGCTGGGAGGCAGTTGAACAGTCTCGGGCTCCTGACACTTATTGTATTGTCTCTTAACGTGCTAGTGACACCCCTGCTTTTCATTGGGGGAATGTTGCATCGTCTGCCGAGTGTTTTGCTTTCGTCGTGAGTGATTTTCGTGTGCAAGTTCGGTACTAGTCCCTCTAGGATTTTCCAGGTGTATATAATCATGTATCTCTCCCGCCTGCGTTCCAGGGAGTACAGGTTAAGGAACTTCAAGCGCTCCCAGTAATTGAGGTGTTTTATCTCCGTTATGTGTGCCGTGAAGGTTCTCTGTACATTTTCTAGGTCAGCAATTTCACCTGCCTTGAAAGGTGCTGTTAGTGTGCAGCAATATTCCAGCCTAGTTAGAACAAGCGATCTGAAGAGTGTCATCATGGAGTTGGCATCCCTAGTTTTGAAGGTTCTCATTATCCATCCTGTCATTTTTTTTAGCAGATGCGATTGATACAATGTTATGGTCCTTGAAGGTGAGATCCTCCGACATGATCACTCCCAGGTCTTTGACGTTGGTTTTTCGCTCTATTATACGATAGATTTGTTGATGGTGTTACTGGATGTTGTGATAGACGATAGATCTGCTGGTTCTGTGCTAATAGGCGTTGTGATATACGATATCGCTGATTACTGTCTGCAGTCTTCACATTATTTTTTTCCCCTGGTAGACATTATCGTCTTTCTGTTTATCAGTTCGGAATTATATTCCACCTTCTCTTCGTGTAAAATTAGATGAGCAGGACTCACGAAATCATAATAACACGATTGTAAACAAACCACAGAACGGGTGGGATCTGAACCCATGGCGAGTGATTCGTACAACTCCAGACTCACCTGCCATGGGTTCTAACACCACCCGTGCCATGGCTTGTTGAGATGAGCGTGTCCCAGAGACCCATGCACGAGAAAATCCACAAAAATTCGACACGAGTTGCCCTGACAGTAACTCGTGCATGTGAGTGTAGCTTCAGAAACACTACATGACAGTTCTCAAGGTCGAACAAATACCTCTTTTTCAAACAGTTTTCTCTCAGAAACACAGGTTGATGTGATCGAATGTGTTTACACTCAGATCTTTAGTAATTTAGAGCAAGTAATGAGAATAAGAAGTCAGAGAATGGAACATCCTGTACAAATACTACTACTTTGTCAGCTGGAGAGCAATATATACATGTGTTGCAAAGCTTCAGATTTGTAAAGTGGAAATCCATTTAGTAATTCTAACACTTGTTGCATATTACTGATGGTACGTAATACCGACAACTTGACTAACTATACATGTGACTGAGGGTGAGATGGTTAATACTCTTGTTATAATTACAACCTTAATTTTTAATGGGGGTGGAGGGATAAGCCAGCGGAAGGCCTCAGTCAGACCACCAAAAGTTCTAGTAACGAGTTATATGATTAAAACCCGTTTCAGTAAACGCTTAGGCTGTTTCCTGACGAATTTGACCTAACTGAGAATGGGGGGACTGATCACGTCAAAACTTCTATTTTCAACGTTGTATTCGCCTGATTAAAATACTGAAAGTGTTGGCGAAACATTTCCACAATAAAGGTATCCGAGTGTTGCAAATATGTTAGTAATCACCTAGCATGTGTTTGGTGCCACTGGACCAGACTACACTGACAGACACTCCCACTCCTCCACAATTAAAGCTGAGAAAGCCATCAGTGCGAGGCTTTCACCTTGTTGGTTGTGTACTCGACACTATACTGTGACCATCCCACACAGCAGCAGTAGGCCAGCTGTCACTGCTGCTACTCCAGTGGTAGTTCGCCGTAGACCCATCGATTAAACCCCGTGACCTCGTAGGCAACGCTCTCGCCTCACACACACTGAGTGTCCGAAGTTCAATCCCCGACCGAGTGGAAGAACTGGACTTGCTTCCTTACACCTGCTATCCCTGTTTACCTAGCAAGTAAGTAGGTACCTACGTATTAGTCGATTAGTGTGGGTCGCACCCTGGGGGACAAGATCAAAGGACCCCAGCGGAAATAAGACAGACAGTCCTCGATGACGCACTGACTTTATTGAGTTATCCTGGGTGGCTAACCCTCCGGGGTTAAAAATCCCAACAAAATCTTATCTTACACGTGTGCTCAGACATGACACCAATGTCCGGGTCACCTCACGGTGAAGTTCCATGTCTGGTGATTATTCCCTTGAAGAATAAACTAACTGTTTTCCAACGAAAACGTAGAATTTGTTACCCTAGTGAGCATGATTAGTTCACCGAGGGATTGCGTAGTGATGACTGAGGGGCAGAAAAAGGAAACACCGTATATGGATTAACCCAGGAAGATTAGTAACCCAGAAAGAAAGCCAACGTGGCTTATTTTCATTGGGGGCTTTGTCGACCCTCTTACCACAGGATGCAACCCACGACGTTTACTGCTAGGATGAGAGTATGGCACATGCCCATACGTCTCATCCTCGCCCAGGACTGAGCCTGGGTTCTTCAACTTATAAAGAACTTCTCGCACCTTCTGAGAAAGATGTTTGAAAGGAAACGAATAAGAAAATTATAAGAAAGAAAATGGGTTTTGCAAAACAGAGAAAATGGAATTTTATTTTAGCGATCACTAACTAGTTTATTTTTTTATTATTTTTGGGTTTAAGGCTATAATTATTTCAGAATGGATAACGAAGAGTTGAACCCACTGGGTTGACAAACTGGGTTCCATCTTGTGGGGTTGTGTCAGGTTTCATCATGTTGGGGTTGTTTTGGGTTACATCTTAGGATTGTGTTGGGTTCCATCTAGGTTCATGGGTTTTATTTTTCTGGGTTGCGGTTTTTTTATGTCTTCTTGTTTTGGTACTTGCTGTGTTAGGTTTCTACTTGGTAGATAAATGGACACAAGAGCAACTAATAATACATTTCGTGCTGCAACGTTTCGCCCTTCGGTAGCTTTATCAAACCAATACCAGCAATATAAGGATAGAGAGTAGTAACAGTAGCAGAGGTAGTAGTAATTGTAGTAGTAGTAGTAGTAGTAGTAGTAGAAGTGACTTGTCTGGTGACGGCAGAATCTATCGTTGTCAAGGGAATTCTTGCTATTTCAGAATTTTTGAAGCTGTCTTAAATGCATCTTCAGTGGAGATTAATCTGCTTCTAGATACCATCAACTGTTTGCGTCTAATTCCTTAATCACTAAGCGAGTGTTGTCCCATTCCATCAAGGGTCTGGTGGTGTTCAGTTGTTGTACTCATGTGTTCGCGTTGCATCTGCATACGTAGATGTGTTTATTCAGAAGGATTCCTCAGCTTCTAGTTGTTTCATAGAAGTATACCTTATCAGTCTCCATGCCGGATAATGTATACCCCTGCACTAACTGGCTCAACGATCTTTTTGACGCTGGTGAGGTCTTTGATGAATATGCTGGTTGCTAGGGTGATTCTGGAGTTGCCTGGAGATGTTCAGGGCAACTTGGCTGTTGTGAATGATGATAACTTTGTTCAAAATGGTATTAATACGAAGAGAGAGTTGATGACGTGAAAGGTTCATTTCTTGCAGTCTTTGGTGAAGAAGAAATAAGGTGGAGCTCTGTGAAGGCTTGTATGCAGCAGCACTGCTCATGTAGTAACTTGGGCTGTATGAGCAATATGCTTTCAAGAAGAAGCCAAAAATGTTGCCTCACTTAGTCTGAGTTTCTTGACCGGAGTAGAAGTGTGTAAGATCATTTTTGTTTGTAGGTTTTCTGTAGACTTGGAGTCTTCTACTTTGTGGATGAGGACATCAAGGAGTAGTAACAGTCATTGGTTTCTCCAAGTGCGAACTGGGTTACAGGTTAATTTCGTTGAGTCTTCTATACAAATTATGGATGACAAATCGTGCTTATTAGAATGGTGTCCACCAAGAATTGCACCCGTGTGACATTGTTGGGGATAATTCTGGCGAAGCATTCAGTTTCCAGGTGTTCCACGGATATGGTTGCCAAGACAACACTAATAAGGGGTACCCGTGGTCATTCCATATCTATGACTGTAGAAATTGTTATAGAAAGAGAAACAGTTACAGTGTATGGACAGCTCAGACATGTCATAAAAGCGGTGCAAGATTAAGGTCCTGCTTGCCCTAGCGCCGGAGTATGTCAGTGGCTTGTGTGGCGGGCACCTGTGTCATAGAGGAGGTAACATCAAGTCTACTTAGTTTTTTGTCTCAGAGAAGGAAGTCCCTTAATAAAGTTAAGGAGGCTGCCAAAGTGGTTAATGGGCGAGGCTAATGGTTCCCAGTAGGAAGGAGAGGTGTTTGGGTTCCTTATTGTTGGGATTGTGGTTGTGTTTGGGTTCCAGCTTTTTCTTAGTATATTCCATTGCAGCCCTGATTGTGGATTGTGCTGGGTGCCATTATTAGCCCCCGAGACCACAAATAAAAAATTGAATTAGAAGAATCTATGCAGCTTCATCTACTTTGAATTAGTTTGTTTAAGTTCTGAGAGAGAGAGAGAGAGAGAGAGAGAGAGAGAGAGAGAGAGAGAGAGAGAGAGAGAGAGAGAGAGAGAGAGAGAGAGAGAGAGAGCTACATTTTATATCAATATTGTGTTGCTGATGACTGTTACTCGTGGTAATATCTAGAACATTATTTTGTATTTTTCATATTTTTTTTCGAGTTTAACTGAGGAGAAAATAGGAGAATATGTCTGCTAAACGTGTAAGATGACTAACTGAAAAATAGCTCGTCAGATGACTGAAAGATTTCTAGCCAGAAGATGGCAGAAGATGCTTGGGCAGAAGATGCTTGGGCAGAAGATGCTTGGGCAGAAGATGCTTGGGCAGAAGATGCTTGGGCAGATGCTTGGGCAGAAGATGCTTGGGCAGAAGATGCTTGGGCAGAAGATGCTTGGGCAGAAGATGCTTGGGCAGAAGATGCTTGGGCAGAAGATGCTTGGGCAGAAGATGCTTGGGCAGAAGATGCTTGGGCAGAAGATGCTTGGGCAGAAGATGCTTGGGCAGAAGATGCTTGGGCAGAAGATGCTTGGGCAGAAGATGGCTGAAGATATCAGGCCAAAAGATGCTTCAAGATGCCGGGTCACAAGATGGCTGGAAAGGACTGGCCACAGGATGGTTCACATACGCCTGCTGGAGGCTCGATCCCTTATCACTTAATACCTCCTTCACACCCTCCAACCCTTCCTAGGACAACTCCCCCTACCCCCATGCTCATTCCACCCCAGCTTTATACACCCTCTTGGTCATCCTCTTGTCTCCCTCTTCTCTACTAAATGACTAGACCGCTTCTTCAACCTCTCCTTAGTCATCTGAATAATAACTTGGGTAACCCAACACTCGTGTAATTTTTTGCGGTCCGAATTCTTCGCATAATAGTCACACGACACATTGCTTTCAAACGTAACATCTCCACTAACTCCGCCTCCTCCTTGCTATAATGTTTAAAACCCATGCTTTACTAACTATTAAAAATGCTGGTGCCACTATACTCTGATACATTCCTGTTTTTGTTAGACAAATGGTTCAGGAAACCGACAAGTTGATAAATAAGACACTTTTGGAACACTTGTGCAACCCTTGGGTATCTTTATTGTGGAGACGTTTCGCCAGCTGGTTGACTGGCTGAGGAAGACACTGGTTGGCAAAATGTTTCCACAGTGAAGATACCAAAGTGTTGCACAAGTATCTCATTCATTCGTGTTTCTGTCTGCAAGGAGAAACTATCCACCCCGGAACATGCGCATCCGGAAGTCTGCCCATCAACCTTTTACCCACGAAAACATAATCTAGGAAACTGCTATTACCTATTAACAAATTTCTTACAATAATTTAATTAGAGGTCGCTCATTAACAAACCACCCATGGCACTCCCAGCTGACCTTCCCTGCCCTCTACCACAGTCTCTCCCACTTCACCGTTTTAAATCGCCCACAACAATTGTCCTCTTATTTGCTTCAGAACTACGTAAATATTCGATGAGCACCTCCCAAAATCTCTCTGTCTCTCCCACCCCCTACTCTCTTCTTATCACAGTTGCATATATATATATATATATATATATATATATATATATATATATATATATATATATATATATATATATATATATATATATATATATATATATATATATACATATATGTCGTGCCGAATATGTAAAACTGGTCAATTAGCAAGAACTCATTTAAAATAAAGTCTTTTCTAAAATTTTCTCTTATACGTTTAAAGATATATTTTTTTCATTAATGTTAATGTAAAAAATTTTAATTTTGCACCAAAAGAATCTTAGAAAACTTACCTAACCTTATTATAACAAGAGCAATTTATTTTAGCCTAACACAACTAAATATATTTTAAATACGTTTACAGTAATTTAATACTAAACAAACACAATCAAATACATTTTTTTCGTTAGGTTCAGAATGATTTTGGCGAAATTATTGCATACACAAATTTTCACTTGTCCTATATGGCAAGATGAGCGTTGCTATTTAATCCAAGATAGCAAGTTCTGCCTATTCGGCACGACATATATATATATATATATATATATATATATATATATATATATATATATATATATATATATATATATATATATATATATATATTATATATATATATACTGCAACCCACATCACACATCCCGCTTCTACTTTAAATCATATGATTCTTGAATTTAAACACTTATATCCCTTCTTTCTTTTCTACAGTTAAAAGTTTAATATCACAGTACCCCTTCAGTTGTAGTTCACTTAGATACACTCACTTTCACCCCATTTAACCCTCTACAATTAATTTCTCTCTCTCCCCTCTTTATCTTTGCTCCTCTTAGTGCTTCTTTCCGTAACTAAAAAATAAGTTCTACTCATAAGTACTACACTCATGCATATTCTAACATCTCAGCTTTATCATTTTCTTCTTTCTCTCCTTAATAATTTATGTAGAAGGACGGGTTATTGTTTCCTTGCTCTCGGGACTTCACTCGACTTCTACGACACGCAAAACTTACGGAGGAAGGATTCTAACACACTTCTCCAAGGAATCGAAATGATACAAGGACAGGAACTATTATGAAATTCAGAAGAAGGCTCTGGGATACGTGCTTATACATAAATGTATGCATACCTCCACATGCATTTCGTGAATAACGGATGCCAGTATTTGCTGTGAGAATTTACCTGTCAACTTGTGTGGTAAAGCGTCGGAACCGACTTTTACGTGACGGACCACGACACTTCTTGTGTTACCTCTTCTGACGTCCCTTCTGTGTTTAGTCTTCTACCAGACATATACTTGTTCATACATCTACCAGACACATGATTGTTCATACATCTACCAGACATATGATTGTTCATACATCTACCAGACACATGATTGTTCATACATCTACCAGACACATGATTGTTCATACATCTACCAGACACATGATTGTTCATACATCTACCAGACACATGATTGTTCATACATCTACCAGACACATGATTGTTCATACATCTACCAGACACATGATTGTTCATACATCTACCAGACACATGATTGCTCATACATCTACCAGACACATGATTGTTCATACATCTACCAGACACATGATTGTTCATACATCTACCAGACACATGATTGTTCATACATCTACCAGACACATGATTGTTCATACATCTACCAGACACATGATTGTTCATACATCTACCAGACACATGATTGTTCATACATCTACCAGACACATGATTGATCATACATCTACCAGACACATGATTGTTCATACATCTACCAGACACATGATTGTTCATACATCTACCAGACACATGATTGTTCATACATCTACCAGACACATGATTGTTCATACATCTACCAGACACATGATTGTTCATACATCTACCAGACACATTATTGTTCATACATCTACCAGACACATTATTGTTCATACATCTACCAGACACATGATTGTTCATACATCTACCAGACACATTATTGTTCATACATCTACCAGACACATGATTGTTCATACATCTACCAGACACATTATTGTTCATACATCTACCAGACACATGATTGTTCATACATCTACCAGACACATTATTGTTCATACATCTACCAGACACATTATTGTTCATACATCTACCAGACACATGATTGTTCATACATCTACCAGACACATGATTGTTCATACATCTACCAGACACATGATTGTTCATACATCTACCAGACACATTATTGTTCATACATCTACCAGACACATTATTGTTCATACATCTACCAGACACATGATTGTTCATACATCTACCAGACACATTATTGTTCATACATCTACCAGACACATGATTGTTCATACATCTACCAGACACATTATTGTTCATACATCTACCAGACACATGATTGTTCATACATCTACCAGACACATTATTGTTCATACATCTACCAGACACATTATTGTTCATACATCTACCAGACACATGATTGTTCATACATCTACCAGACACATGATTGTTCATACATCTACCAGACACATGATTGTTCATACATCTACCAGACACATGATTGTTCATACATCTACCAGACACATGATTGTTCATACATCTACCAGACACATGATTGTTCATACATCTACCAGACACATTATTGTTCATACATCTACCAGACACATTATTGTTCATACATCTACCAGACACATGATTGTTCATACATCTACCAGACACATTATTGTTCATACATCTACCAGACACATGATTGTTCATACATCTACCAGACACATTATTGTTCATACATCTACCAGACACATGATTGTTCATACATCTACCAGACACATTATTGTTCATACATCTACCAGACACATTATTGTTCATACATCTACCAGACACATGATTGTTCATACATCTACCAGACACATGATTGTTCATACATCTACCAGACACATGATTGTTCATACATCTACCAGACACATTATTGTTCATACATCTACCAGACACATGTTTCTTCATACATCTGCCATTTTCTCTCGTCAGAGTTTTCGTTTTGATTATAAATATTTTTATTTAAAAAAAAAGTGGGTGCTAAACCCGTATGGGTCATTCAGCGATGAACATCCAGGCTCGAAACTCTTCAACAAAGATGAGTTTTTTCTTAACATTTTGCGATCTGTAAGAACGTTGATACATACAAGTAGAAAACAGAAAGATTTAGGAGTTGGTTATAGTATTAATATCTCTCTCTCTCTCTCTCTCTCTCTCTCTCTCTCTCTCTCTCTCTCTCTCTCTCTCTCTCTCTCTGCAGACACCAGTGGGGTAGTCATCACCACTGGAGGTGAGTCTGGGGACCAAGGTAGCGTGCCCAGCGGTGTCCTGCCCGGCAGTTTAACGCCGTCCATGCCCCTCAGGGTACGTCAGCACGACGCTCGGTCACACAGCCTGGGCCTGGCCTGCTCTGAGAGTGAGACCTCGCAACCCAACCAGGTGAGTGATCTCGCAACACAACCAGGTGAGTGATCTCGCAACATAACCAGGTGAGTCACCTCGCAACACAACCAGGTGAGTGATCTCGCAACACAACCAGGTGAGTGATCTCGCAACACAACCAGGTGAGTCACCTCGCAACACAACCAGGTGAGTGATCTCGCAACACAACCAGGTGAGTGATCTCGCAACACAACCAGGTGAGTCGCCTCGTAACACAACCAGGTGAGTGATCTCGCAACACAACCAGGTGAGTGATCTCGCAACACAACCAGGTGAGTGACCTCGCAACACAAAGAGGTGAGTGATCTCGCAACACAACCAGGTGAGTGACCTTGCAACACAACCAGGTGAGTGACCTTACAACACAACCAGGTGAGTGATCTCGCAACACAACCAGGTGAGTGATCTCGCAACACAACCAGGTGAGTCACTTTGCAACACAACCAGGTGAGTGATCTCGCAACACAATCAGGTGAGTCACTTTGCAACACAACCAGGTGAGCGACCTCGCAACACAACCAGGTGAATCACCTTGCAACACAACCAGGTGATTAATCTCGCAACACAACCAGGTGAGTCACCTTGTAACACAATCAGGTGAGTGATCTTGCAACACTACCCGGTGATTGACCTTGCAACACAGCCAGGTGAGTGGTCTCGCAACACTACCAGGTGAGTGACCTTGCAACACAACCAGGTGAGTGGTTTCGCAACACAACCAGGTGAGTGGCCTCGCAACACAACCAGATGAGTGGCCTCGCAACACAACCAGGTGAGTGGCCTCGCAACACAACCAGGTGACATCGCAACACAACCAGGTGAGTGACCTCGCAACACAACCAGTTGAGTGACCTTGCAACACAACCAGGTGAGTGACCTTGCAACACAACTAGGTGAGTGACCTCGCAACACAACCAGGTGAGTGGTTTCGCAACACAACCAGGTGAGTGGCCTCGCAACACAACCAGGTGAGTGGCCTCGCAACACAACCAGGTGAGTGGTCTCGCAACACAACCAGGTGAGTGACCTCGCAACACAACCAGGTGAGTGACCTCGCAGCACAACCAGGTGAGTGACCTTGAAACAAACCAGGTGAGTGACCTTGAAATACAACCAGGTGAATGACCTTGAAACACAACCAGGTGAGTGACCTCGCAACACAACCAGGTGAGTGACCTTGCAACACAACCAGGTGAGTGACCTCGCAACACAACCAGGTGAGTCACTTTGCAACACAACCAGGTGAGTGATCTCGCAACACAACCAGGTGAGTCACTTTGCAACACAACCAGGTAAGTGATCTCGCAACACAATCAGGTGAGTCACTTTGCAACACAACCAGGTGAGCGACCTCGCAACACAACCAGGTGAATCACCTTGCAACACAACCAGGTGAGTGATCTCGCAACACAACCAGGTGATTAATCTCGCAACACAACCAGGTGAGTCACCTTGCAACACAATCAGGTGAGTGATCTTGCAACACTACCCGGTGAGTGACCTTGCAACACAGCCAGGTGAGTGACCTTGCAACACAGCCAGGTGAGTGGCCTCGCAACACAACCAGATGAGTGGCCTCGCAACACAACTAGGTGAGTGACATCGCAACACAACCAGGTGAGTGACCTCGCAACACAATCAGTTGAGTGACCTTGCAACACAACCAGGTGAGTGACCTTGCAACACAACTAGGTGAGTGACCTCGCAACACAACCAGGTGAGTGACCTCGCAGCACAACCAGGTGAGTGACCTTGCAACACAACCAGGTGAGTGACCTTGCAACACAACCAGGTGAGTGACCTCGCAACACAACCAGGTGAGTGGTTTCGCAACACAACCAGGTGAGTGGCTTCGCAACACAACCAGGTGAGTGGCCTCGCAACACAACCAGGTGAGTGACCTCGCAACACAACCAGGTGACATCGCAACACAACCAGGTGAGTGATCTCGCAACACAACCAGGTGAGTGACCTCGCAGCACAACCAGGAGAGTGACCTTGCAACACAACCAGGTGAGTGACCTTGCAACACAACCAGGTGAGTGACCTCGCAACACAACCAGGCGAGTGACCTTGAAACAAACCAGGTGAGTGACCTTGAAATACAACCAGGTGAATGACCTTGAAACACAACCAGGTGAGTGACCTCGCAACACAACCAGGTGAGTGACCTTGCAACACAACCAGGTGAGTGACCTCGCAACACACCCAGGCGAGTGACCTTGCAACACAACCAGGTGAGTGACCTTGAAACACAACCAGGTGAGTGACCTTGCAACACAACCAGGAGTGTGGAGAAATTTTCTCCAGGAGGGGGGTATCAGCCCCCTTCAGCCCCCTTCTGCCCTTTCAGCCCTGAGGGGCCACTCAGAAGGGGTGAGCATCTTGTTTACTGCTAGAGTGAGTAATTGATCACAGATGCTATGCCACGTAGTCAAATGACCTCTGCTCCTTGCAGCGGTGTTGCAACATGTATTTTTATAAGAGACAGTACATCTCTTACTTAGCAGGACAATTAAGGAAAATCCTGCTCCCACTTTATTACCATAGTAAAACTAGTGTACATTGTTGTCTATGATTAAGACAGCAAGAAACAAACATTCTGCTTTGCTTCATCGAGGAGGTGACAAGGATGCAAGGTACTAGGTCAGCGTTTTTTTTTTGTGCTGGGGGCAGTGACGGGATGGAGCGCTGTAGCATCTGGCAGACTAACTTTGACTCTACTACGAGACACTGACGCCAGGATAACCAGCAAAGGACACTGATCTGTGCGTTAGTGTGAATAAAGTGTCTCACAAAACACAATAAACTCTTAAGAGAAGTGTGATCAGCTTCTCTTGTGATACATTGTGAACAATAAAGACAAATCTTGTGGAACATAGTGTACCAGTGTGCGTTTCCTAGACAATGGAAGACGCGGACATCCAAGGACACTTCAGCTTCTATCAAGTCACCGATATCTGTCGAAGGTGTTGAGAACACCATAGCTCACGTTACAAAGAGCAAGGTATGTTACGAATTTCTTGTAGATCGGGGGATTGCGCAATTCTTGAGTCACAAGGAGTTTGTAATCAACCTATAATCGGCAGTAAGGTGTGGACTTTTGAGTCCAAACAAGTAAGTATTTCGTCAGCCATCATCGAATGAAATATGCTGACATAACACCCCCTAGGGGTAATTTATACTTACAAATTGTATCTCTTGACAGCCCACTGTTGTGATGGTTTCGACAGCTTCTAGACCTCGTCTGCAGGGGCGGCTGTGTAGACGATTTGCTGTCATTTATCAGCTAAGTGTTTATATTTATAATAAATTAAACACAGCAGGTAAGGCCAAAAATTCTCAACAGAGTTTTGGTCATGCTAGAACCGGATAAAGACCACACTGTGGTCCAAATATGTTGTACTACAGTGTACAAATAACCTATGAGCCAAGGTCCTTTGAAAAAAGCTGTAAAACTAGTGTTTTACAATATAAATCAGTATAAATGAGTCCCTCCAGACTCAATCACAGAGAATGGGCAGCCAAAAGAAAACGGGCGCTCACCCAGCGTTCACCCAACGAAAACGGGAGCTGGGTGACTCACCCAACAAGAAGACGGGGGATGGTATCCTGCACCCTCCATCAACTGCTCCAATCACGAAATCGCTGATTAATACAACAGCAACCCAAGTGATGTTGTTTGTCTGAGTGTATATATACACATAGTGTTTATAATGTTTATAGACAGAAATTAAGAGACAAGATTGTGTTAAAGTTTGTTTCTTATAGATCTACCTGTTATATTAAAGGAACTTATATATAAAGTGTAAGCTTTCAAATATATATTAACAGTGAAATTTATATATGTGTAAGTAATATTCACGTGTGATTACAGTTATACAGTGACATTTATAGTGTATAGTGAATGAAGTGTATAACATCGTTATTTACGATTAATCATCATGGGCAGGCTGACACAGCAAACAAGCCATAAACACCAGACACATGTACCCTGTACCCTTCATGGTCATTGACCCAGAGGTTAAGCTTAGTGGGTCAGTAGTGTCTGACTCGATTATTGCTGACTTAAGCATAACAAAAACTCAGCTGTTTATAGCAGTACAGTGTTTTAAACACTCTAAGTGTGGTGCTAGAATTTTCAGTATACCATTAAAATGGCTTGTTTGAAAACTCAGTTTCAGTCTTTACAGACTAAGATTACACAATTAGAAAATCTAATTTCAGTCTGTCTAGGATTAACTCAAGATACAAACATAGATTTTGATGATCTTGAGGTCAAGTTTGAATTATTTACACAACGTCTGGAAATAATTAATTCAGACTATACACATTATGAAAATAAATTTCTTGAATCAAATCCATCTGAGGATGAAATTAAAAATGTTTTGGATACTTTTAGTGATCAATTAAGGTGGACAGGAGTACAGGCTATCTGCCGTAAAACTCTGTCACAGAGACCTACTGTAACTAGTGGTCAAACACCTGTTACACCTGTAACAACAAGTGTCCCATTACCAAGCTTACCTACATTGTCATTACCTATTTTCCAAGGTCATAATTATGAAGAATTCATTAGTGGTTTTCAATCCATAGTAAATTCACGAACTGACATAGATGAGATTGCTAAGTTCAATTATCTTAAATGTCTTGTGAAGGGAGAACCCTATGATCTGATTAAGTCATTTCCGGTGGTTAAAGGCAATTATCAAATAGCCTTACGTGTCTTAGCAGACAATTACTTTGATGCTGACAAGGCTAGAGTTAGACATGCAGTCTTAATATCAAGCTTGAAGCCACCCAAACATTGTTTTTCAGACTTACAGGCATTTAGAATTACATTAGACAATAGTCTCAGATCTCTAGATGCTAAATATGACCTAAGACAATGTGATTGGTTTATCAGTGGTATTGTACAAGATAAGTTGTCACCACAAACTATTGAACGATTAAATATGTTCAATAAACGCTATTTCACTTGTGAGGAAATTAGCAATGGTTTACAAACAATAGTTTCATGCATGCAAGCAACGAGACAAGATGAAAAATCCACAAATCCAGTGGATAATAAACCTTCAACTCAGTATAAAAAGAGTATAACTACTCCCACTAAACCACATAATGGGAAATCCTATATAGGCATTTATCAAGCTGTGAATACAATAGACAGTAAACAGACTGTCACACATAAACGTACTCCAAAATGTGTACTTTGTGATGGAACACATTGGGCACAGTATTGTAGTCAATACACATCAATGGAGGCACGTAAACAACGTGTTCATCAGCTGAAAAGATGCATCAAGTGTTTAGGTGAACACAAGGGAGGAAAATGCTCACTGAAGAAGTGTTTTAAATGCAAGGGTATGCATCATACAGCATTATGCCCAAATACTTTTGCTGAACAGCAGCAGACTTCCACAGAATCAGGAAGTCAACAAGCAACAGCATTAAATGTGAGAGATAAGTTTAAAGCAACTGCTCTCCCGATAGCTCGAGTTGAGTTATCTAATAAATTACACAAAACAAATGTGCTAACACTATTTGATCAAGGCTCACAAAGGTCCTTCATAAGAAGATCAGTGTTGCAGAAACTGAATAAACAACCCTATGCCAAAATACAGTTAGATATAGCTGGTTTTTTCCACAATTCTGGTAAACAGACATATGACCTAGCCAGAATCACTGTTGGTCTAGGAAACAGGAAAAAGACAGTAGAAGCTGTGGTAGTAGATGATTGGCCTAAATCTGTGCAGATCCAGGGATTAAAAGAAACAGTTGCAGCACTGAAAGCAGCTAAGGTCAAGTTAGCCTGTCCTGACATACAGACGGACACAATTAGTCCAATTGATTTAATCATTGGAAGTGATTATTATCACTGTTTTGTGCAAAATATAGTAAGTAAACATGATGTTCACTTGCTGAAAACAGCAGGAGGCCACATGATATGTGGTCCCATTCCCTCTCAAAGTGGGAAAGAAGCTGATATTGATTCAGTGGAAAATGTACTAGTTACGAGAATAACCGCTGATCATGTACCACAGCAAAAATTATCATTACTGGAAGAAATGAATGAACCAGTTGATAAGTTGTGGGATTTAGATGCGATAGGTATTGATGTAAATAAACCAAGCCCACAAGAGTCTCGGACTTACAACCAATATTTGGACACTGTCAAATATAAAGATGGACAGTATTGGGTTAGGTTACCATGGAAATTAAATCCACCACATCTGCCTAGCAATTATCGCATGGCTTTCGGACAGATGAAAGCACAAATACATGAGCTCAGGAAGAATCCAGAGTTACTGACTGTCTATGATAATATCATACAAGAACAGTTGGACAATAAATTCATTGAGGAAATAGTCGAAGATAAGTTGAAGACAGAAGCTCATTATCTCCCGCACCATGGAGTCAGAAAAGATTCTGAAACCACTCCACTACGTGTTGTATATAATTGCAGCGCACGTGCAAATAAAGATGTAGCAAGTCTTAATGACTGTCTGATGACCGGACCCTCACTAACTGAGAAGCTTGGAGACGTGCTTATGAAATTTCGCACAAACCCATATGCCTACACGGCGGATATTTCCAAAGCTTTCTTAAGAGTAGGACTACAAGAAATAGATAGAGATTATACTCGATTCTTGTGGCCTGAAAATCCACATGATCCTCAAAGTCCTGTGAAAACTTATCGTTTTAAATCAGTATTATTTGGTGCAACATCCTCTCCATTCTTACTAGAAGCTACTCTAAATACACATTTGAAGAAATCTGAAAGTCCCTTCAAAGAAGTCTTAAAGAAAAGTTTCTATGTGGACAATCTTCAAGGTACTGTGAATAAAGAGGAGGATTTGAAATCCTTATACAGAGAAGCTAACAAGGAGATGAAAGAAGCAAACATGCCTCTAAGGATGTGGAATACAAATTCAAAGCAATTCAGGGAACTTATCAAAGAAGATTTCCCTGAAACTGAAATTCCTGATTGCAACAATATGCTGGGACTTAATTGGAACACACAGGAAGATACTTTGAGTCTCAAAAGGATAAATAATAAATCATGCAGTACACTCACTAAACGTAGTTTACTGTCAGAGGTATCACAATGTTTTGATCCTCTAGGACTCGTCTCACCAATTACCATAAAGGGTAAAATGCTTATGCAAGATGCATGGAAACTCAAAATTGGATGGGATGAGAACTTGCCTCTAGAAATGAGTCAAGCATGGGATGAAATATCCAGGGAGTTTAAACAACTTCATCAAATTAAATTTCCCAGACAAATAGGTCAAGAGGGAAACAATTACACATTACATGTGTTCTGTGATGCGTCAACCAGAGGTTATGGCGATGTAGCTTACATGAGTAATGCTGAAGGAAGTACACTAATTACTTCAAAGGCCAGGGTAGCACCCTTGAAGGTCAGAACAGTACCACAATTGGAACTGACAGCACTCTATGTAGGTACAAAATTAGCTGTCTATCTCAACAAAGTACTTGATCATCTCACTATTGAGAAAACCGTGATCTGGAGTGATAATGAGGCAGTTCTCCAGTGGTTAAGAAATAATAAGAGTAAGTTGGTCTATGTACAGAACAGAGTAGCAGAAATAAAAGAGATGCAGAGAGATTATCTCTTTCTTCACGTCTCTACCCAAGAGAATCCAGCTGACATGTTGTCACGTGGTGTCCCACTTAAGAAATTTGTGGATAATAAATTATGGCTCCACGGACCGAACTGGCTCTCTAATGGAAATAACTGGCCTCAGCAAAAAGCTCACATTATGCCAGAAGAAACAGTCTGCTTGAACACAGCAGAAATAAGTTGTGTAAATACTGCAGACACAACAGAAATAGTCATTGATGGATCTAAATACTCATCTTTGGGTAAACTCTTAAGAGTTACAGCTCTTGTCTTTAAATTCATTAAAAGAATAAAACCTGATTATGAATGTCTTGAACCCATTAAATACTGGGTGAAACTAATACAGAAAGACGTTTTCTCTACAGAATATAAATTTCTAGAAACACAAGATAAATCCCCAAAGAAACCTGTCATGATTAATTCTTTAGGACTTTATCTCGACTCAGAAAAGATTATAAGATGTCGAGGAAGAATTCATAATTCTTCACTACCTAAAGAAGCCATACATCCAATATTGATCCCCAAGAATCATTGGCTGACAAAACTGATTGTCCAGAACGCCCACAGTAACGTGTTACATGGTGGGGTAGCTGACACACTTTGTCATATACGACAATCCTACTGGATACCTCAAGGTCGACAAAGTGTGAAAAAACAAATAAAGGACTGTATTACTTGTCGTCACTATGATATGCGAGTATGTCAGTATCCAGGTCCACCTCCATATCCCTCTGAAAGAGTTTGTCATATCACTCCATTTGAGGTAACAGGTGTAGATTATATTGGACCAATAATTTTAACCAAAACAGTTGACAAAGTTCCCATCAAGGTGTACATCTGTTTGTTCACTTGTGCTACAACTAGAGCAGTACATCTAGAAGTAGCCACTGACATGTCTGCTGAAACCTTTATCAAATTATTCAGAAGGTTTGCAGCCAGAAGGGCATGTCCCAAACTGATGATTTCAGACAATGCAACGAACTTTATTGCTGGTGCTGCTTATATAAGCAAGATCTTTGATCAACCAGAAGTACAACAGATGCTGAATCAACGCAGGTGTCGTTGGAGATACATTCCTCCTAAATCTCCATGGCACGGCGGATTTTATGAAAGAATGATCGGCATTGTAAAACGTTGTTTAAGGAAGACTCTTCATCGTCAGACTTAGAAGAATTCCGTACAGTTGTGACTGAAATAGAAAATAGAGTCAACAACAGACCTCTAACTTATGTTACCGATGATCTGGACAATTTAGAAGTGTTAAGTCCATCTCATTTACTCCATGGCAGAAGGCTCGAACCTGTTCCTCCCATGAATGATAAAGAAATCATAAAGGATCCTACTTATTTCGAACCTGAGCAACTCAGACGTAAATTCAAACACCTTAATAAAGTGATTGAACGTTGGGAGAAAATTTGGCGAGAAGACTATCTCACCTCATTGAGAGAACACTTCTATGGAGCTGGTGTTCCTGAAAATCATAAGTCCTTAAGACCTGGTGACATAGTGATTATTGACAATGATGGTCCGAGGTCCCAATGGCCACTTGGAAAAATTGTGACCATATATCCTGATGCAAATGGAATCATCAGGACAGTTGATGTTTTGAGCAAAGGTGTAGTGAATAAGCGGACAATAAATAAACTAGTGCCGTTAGAATTACACAGTGTTGAAAACAAAATTAGTGATTCTCCAGAAACCACACAGACTAAAGCTGTTCAGAAAAGACAAGCAGCAGTGGTGGCGAGTGAGAAAATTAAATTAATGTTAAGTGATGAATAGTTCACCTGCAGCGAACCTCCGCCGCCCCCCAGTGTGGATAAATTTTCTCCAGGAGGGGGGTATCAGCCCCCTTCAGCCCCCTTCTGCCCTTTCAGCCCTGAGGGGCCACTCAGAAGGGGCGAGCATCTTGTTTACTGCTAGAGTGAGTAATTGATCACAGATGCTATGCCACGTAGTCAAATGACCTCTGCTCCTTGCAGCGGTGTTGCAACGTGTATTTTTATAAGAGACAGTACATCTCTTACTTAGCAGGACAATTAAGGAAAATCCTGCTCCCACTTTATTACCATAGTAAAACTAGTGTACATTGTTGTCTATGATTAAGACAGCAAGAAACAAACATTCTGCTTTGCTTCATCGAGGAGGTGACAAGGATGCAAGGTACTAGGTCAGCGTTTTTTTTTTTTGTGCTGGGGGCAGTGACGGGATGGAGCGCTGTAGCGTCTGGCAGACTAACTTTGACTCTACTACGAGACACTGACGCCAGGATAACCAGCAAAGGACACTGATCTGTGCATTAGTGTGAATAAAGTGTCTCACAAAACACAATAAACTCTTAAGAGAAGTGTGATCAGCTTCTCTTGTGATACATTGTGAACAATAAAGACAAATCTTGTGGAACATAGTGTACCAGTGTGCGTTTCCGAGACAATGGAAGACGTGGACATCCAAGGACACTTCAGCTTCTATCAAGTCACCGATATCTGTCGAAGGTGTTGAGAACACCATAGCTCACGTTACAAAGAGCAAGGTATGTTACGAATTTCTTGTAGATCGGGGGATTGCGCAATTCTTGAGTCACAAGGAGTTTGTAATCAACCTATAATCGGCAGTAAGGTGTGGACTTTTGAGTCCAAACAAGTAAGTATTTCGTCAGCCATCATCGAATGAAATATGCTGACATAACACCCCCTAGGGGTAATTTATACTTACAAATTGTATCTCTTGACAGCCCACTGTTGTGATGGTTTCGACAGCTTCTAGACCTCGTCTGCAGGGGCGGCTGTGTAGACGATTTGCTGTCATTTATCAGCTAAGTGTTTATATTTATAATAAATTAAACACAGCAGGTAAGGCCAAAAATTCTCAACAAGGAGAGTGACCTTGCAACACAACCATGTGAGTGACCTCGCAACACAACCAGGTGAGTGACCTTGAAACACAACAAGGTGAGTGACCTTGCAACACAGCCAGGTGAGTGACCTTGCAACACAGCCAGGTGAGTGATCTTTCAACACAACCAGGTGAGTGACCTTGCAACACCAGGTGAGTGACCTTGCAACACAGCCAGGTGAGTGACCTTGCAATACAACCATGTGAGTGACCTTGCAACACAGCCAGGTGAGTGACCTTGCAACACAACCAGGCGAGTGACCTTTGCAACACAACCAGGTGAGTGACCTTGCAACACAACCAGGTGAGTGACCTTGCAACACAACCAGGTGAGTGACCTTGCAACACAACCAGGCGAGTGACCTTGCAACACAACCAGGTGAGTGACCTTGCAACACAACCAGATGAGTGAACTTGCAACACAACCAGGTGAGTGACCTTGCAACACAGCGAGGTGAGTGACCTTGCAACACAGCCAGGCGAGTGACCTTGCAACACAGCGAGGTGAGTGACCTTGCAACACAACCAGGCGAGTGACCTTGCAACACAGCGAGGTGAGTGACCTTGCAACACAACCAGGCGAGTGACCTTGCAACACAACCAGGCGAGTGACCTTGCAACACAGCGAGGTGAGTGACCTTGCAACACAGCCAGGCGAGTGACCTTGCAACACAACGAGGTGAGTGACCTTGCAACACAACCAGGCGAGTGACCTTGCAACACAGCGAGGTGAGTGACCTTGCAACACAACCAGGTGAGTGACCTTGCAACACAGCGAGGTGAGTGACCTTGCAACACAGCCAGGCGAGTGACCTTGCAACACAGCGAGGTGAGTCTTATGCTTATTACATCTACCATTGTGTTATGTGTTTCTGTTCTTAATTAAGGCTACTTGTGTTACTGTGTTACTAATAGCAATGTTACTAATCATTTTACCAAACGTAGTAGTAGTAGTGTTGTCAGCGGTATTAGTAACTACTAATAGTATTACTAGCAGTAGTAATAGTAAACTACCAGTAGTAATATCGGGACTAAAGTTATCATTAGCCAGGAATATTCTTTCTTGGTTAATAATGACAATAATAATAGTAATAGTATTAAGTAATAGTCTTAAAAGTAATACTTAAAAGGAAATAGTATTGGGGTCCACCTCTAGTGCATATATATATATATATATATATGTAAATATATATATATATATATATACAATATATATATATATATATATATATATATACAATATATATATATAAATATGTATATATATATATATATATCCTAGGTAGTAGGTTGGTAGACAGCAACCGCCCAGGGAGGTACTACCGTCCTGCCAAGTGAGTGTAAAACGAAAGCCTGTAATTGTTTTACATGATGGTAGGATTGCTGGTGTCCTTTTTTCTGTCTCATGAACATGCAAGATTTCAGGTACGTCTTGCTACTTCTACTTACACTTAGGTCACACTACACATACATGTACAAGCATATATATACACACACCCCTCTGGGTTTTCTTCTATTTTCTTTCTAATTCTTGTTCTTGTTTATTTCCTCTTATCTCCATGGGGAAGTGGAACAGAATTCTTCCTCTGTAAGCCATGCGTGTCGTAAGAGGCGACTAAAATGCTGGGAGCAAGGGGCTAGTTACCCCTTCTCCTGTATATATTACTAAATGTAAAAGGAGAAACTTTCGTTTTCCTTTTGGGCCACCCCGCCTCGGTGGGATACAGCCGGTGTGTTGAAAGAAAGAATATATATATATATATATATATATATATATATATATATATATATATATATATATATATATATATATATATAAAGATAGAGATGATAAAGCAGGTGGGGATATAGTTTTGGAGTGGTTGGTGCAATTATTTAATAAATGTATGGAAGAGAGTAAGGTACCTAGGGATTGGCAGAGAGCATGCATAGTTCCTTTGTATAAAGGCAAAGGGGACAAAAGAGAGTGCAAAAATTATAGGGGGATAAGTCTGTTGAGTATACCTGGTAAAGTGTATGGTAGAGTTATTATTGAAAGAATTAAGAGTAAGACGGAGAATAGGATAGCAGATGAACAAGGAGGCTTTAGGAAAGGTAGGGGGTGTGTGGACCAGGTGTTTACAGTGAAACATATAAGTGAACAGTATTTAGATAAGGCTAAAGAGTTTTTTTTGGCATTTATGGATTTGGAAAAGGCGTATGACAGGGTGGATAGGGGGGCAATGTGGCAGATATTGCAGGTGTATGGTATAGGAGGTAGGTTACTGAAAGCAGTGAAGAGTTTTTACGAGGATAGTAAGGCTCAAGTTAGAGGGAGATTATTTCCCAGTAAAAGTAGGCCTTAGACAAGGGTGTGTGATGTCACCGTGGTTGTTCAATATATTTATAGATGGGGTTGTAAGAGAAGTAAATGCGAGGGTCTTGGCAAGAGGTGTGGAGTTAAAAGATAAAGAATCACACATAAAGTTGCAGAGGTTGGTGGATGAATTTGGTAGGGTATGTAAAAGAAGAAAATTGAAAGTGAATACAGGAAAGAGTAAGGTTATGAGGATAAAAAGATTAGGTGATGAAAGATTGGATATCAGATTGGAGGGAGAGAGTATGGAGGAGGTGCATGTTTTCAGATATTTGGGAGTGGACGTGTCAGCGGATGGGTCTATGAAAGATGAGTGAATAATAGAATTGATGAGGGGAAAAGGGTGAGCGGTGCACTTAGGAGTCTGTGAAGACAAAGAACTTTGTCCTTGGAAGCAAAGAGAGGAATGTATGAGAGTATAGTTTTACCAACGCTCCTGTATGGGTGTGAAGCATGGGTGATGAATGCTGCAGCAAGGAGAAGGCTGGAGGCAGTGGAGATGTCATGTCTGAGGGCAATGTGTGGTGTGAATATAATGCAGAGAATTCGTAGTTTGGAAGTTAGCAGGAGGTGCGGGATTGCCAAAACTATTGTCCAGAGGGCTGAGGAAGGGTTGTTGAGGTGGTTCGGACATGTAGAGAGAATGGAGCGAAACAGAATGACTTCAAGAGAGTATCAGTCTGTAGTGGAAGGAAGGCGGGGTAGGGGTAGGCCTAGGAAAGGTTGGAGAGAGGGGGTAAAGGAGGTTTTGTGTGCGAGGGGCTTGGACTTGCAGCGGGTATGCGTGAGCGTGTTTGATAGGAGTGAATGGAGACAAATGGCTTTTAATACTTGACGTGCTGTTGGAGTGTGAGCAAAGTAACATTTATGAAGGGGTTCAGGGAAACCTGCAGGCCGGACTTGAGTCCTGGAGATGGGAAGTACAGTGCCTGCACTCTGAAGGAGGGGTGTTAATGTTGCAGTTTAAAAACTGTAGTGTAAAGCACCCTTCTGGCAAGACAGTGATGGAGTGAATGATGGTGAAAGTTTTTCTTTTTCGGGCCACCCTGCCTTGGTGGGAATCGGCCAGTGTGATAATATATATATATATATATATATATATATATATATATATATATATATATATATATATATATATATATATATTATATATATATATATATATATATATATATATATATATATATATATATATATATATATATATATATATATATATATATATATATATATACAGGCGATCTTAACAATACAAGACAAGCCAGGAGGGGGTTGATTTCCACCCCGTTTTAATGATTTATTGGTTATTGTAAATTACGTGTTTGTAACTGTTATTTATGTGTTTGTGATTGTTTACTTGTGATTGTTTTTATATGTGATTCTTTTTTATTATTTGTGATTGCTAATGATATGATTGTGATTGTTACTTATCTTTGACTTTATATAATTGATAATTTTTTTGTGATTGTTAATGTTTGTGATTGATAAATATTGTGATTGTTAGCGACTTGTTATTGTTAATTATTGTAATTATCTGTTTGTGATTAAGTTTACGTATAATCTTTACTGGCTTCAAGGCTTCTGATTGGCTCCTAATCCAAAGCTGTGGCCACACTTTGTATGTGGTAACACTGTACACTTCACTAATTTCTTTATCTGACAACACTGTACATGTCACTGGCTGTTTAATCTGACAACACCGTACACGTCACTAGTTGTTTTGTCTGGCAACATTACACGCCACTGATCCCACACTGCGTCTGGCAACACTGTACACGTCACTGATCTCACACTGCATCTGGCAACACAGTACACGTCACTGATCCCACACTGCATCTGGCAACACTTTACACGTCACTGGTCCCACACTGCATCTGGTAAGACTGTACACGTCACTAGTCCCACACTGCATCTGACAACACTGTACACGTCACTCCCACACTGCATCTGGCAACACTGTGCACGTCACTGGTCCCACACTGCATCTGGCAGCACTGTACATGTCACTGGTCCCACACTGCATCTGGCAACACTGTACACGTCACTGGTCCCTCACTGCATCTGGCAATACTGTACACGTCACTTGTCCCTCACTGCATCTGGCAACACTGTACACGTCACTGGTCCCACACTGCATCTGGCAACACTGTGCACGTCACTGGTTCCCCACACTGCATCTGGCAACACTGTACTCGTCACTGGTCCTACACTGCATCTGGCAACACTGTACACGTCACTAATCCCACACTGCATCTGGCAACACTGTACACGTCACTGGTCCCACACTGCATCTGGCAACACTGTACACGTCACTGGTCCCACACTGCATCTGGCAACACTGTACACGTCACTGGTCCCTCACTGCATCTGGCAACACTGTACACGTCACTAATCTCACACTGCATCTGGCAACACTGTACACGTCACTCCCACACTGCATCTGGCAACACTGTACACGTCACTGGTCCCTCACTGCATCTGGCAACACTGTACACGTCACTTATCTCACACTGCATCTGGCAACACTGTACACGTCACTGGTTCCACACTGCATCTGGCAACACTGTACACGTCACTGGTACCACACTGCATCTGGCAACACTGTACATGTCACTGGTCCCACACTGCATCTGGCAACACTGTACACGTCACTGGTCCCTCACTGCATCTGGCAACACTGTACACGTCACTAATCTCACACTGCATCTGGCAACACTGTACACGTCACTGGTTCCACACTGCATCTGGCAACACTGTACACGTCACTGGTACCACACTGCATCTGGCAACACTGTACATGTCACTGGTCCCACACTGCATCTGGCAACACTGTACACGTCACTGGTTCCCCACACTGCATCTGGCAACACTGTACACGTCACTGATCTCACACTGCATCTGGCAACACTGTACACGTCACTGGTCCCACACTGCATCTGGCAACACTGTACACGTCACTGGTCCCACACTGCATCTGGCAACACTGTGCACGTCACTGGTTCCCCACACTGCATCTGGCAACACTGTACACGTCACTGATCCCACACTGCATCTGGCAACACTGTACACGTCACTGATCCCTCACTGCATTTGGCAACACTGTACACGTCACTGGTTCCCCACACTGCATCTGGCAACACTGTACACGTCACTGGTCCCACACTGCATCTGGCAACACTGTACACGTCACTGGTCCCACACTGCATCTGGCACACTGTGCACGTCACTGGTTCCCCACACTGCATCTGGCAACACTGTACACGTCACTGATCCCACACTGCATCTGGCAACACTGTACACGTCACTGATCCCTCACTGCATCTGGCAACACTGTACACGTCACTGATCCCTCACTGCATCTGGTAACACTGTTCACGATATTTAAAATTAGTACTTAAATTTATTAATGTTAAAAGTGTGTAAATATTACAGTATTAAGTCAAGTAGATCCTCACTAGTGAAAGTCAACTTAAAACAGTATATGGAATATATACATTATCTGATATATATATATACACCGAGAAGTGTCTGTCTCTCAATGTATATATGCCTAGAGGTTTATGTCTCTCAGTGTTTATACACTGAGGTGTATATCTCTCACTGTATATACACTGAGGTGTATATCTCTCACTGTATATACACTGAGGTGTATATCTCTCAGTGTTTATACACTGAGGTGTATATCTCTCACTGTATATACACTGAGGTGTATATCTCTCAGTGTTTATACACTGAGGTGTATATCTCTCAGTGTAAATCTTTCGGTGTCCGGAAAAAAATCACAGAAAAGAAGTCGCAATTTTGGCTAGGAAAAATAGTCACTGGGGAAAAAATCACAATTTAAATACGATAAACAAATAAAACAAAAAAAATATTTTAATTCGATTATTAACTGATAGAACATGACCTGTGCACGTTGACAATTTATAAATGATGGCATTACACATATATAAAAAACATCAGTCATTTAACTTAATCATTTATTTACGATATGTAAGTATTGGAAACATCTTACGTAATATCGTGGCATTATATGTATGTTCATTGTTTTTAATGCTGAGGGCTAAAGCGAATATTCCAGCAGACGCCACGAAGAAACTGCTACAGTGTTTTGGTTCTCCCACTTAGGTTAGTTTCGGTTAGGTTAGATTAAGTTAGGGCATCTTAGGTTAGGTTAGATCAGCTTGAGTTTGGTTAGGCAAGGTTAGGAAAGGTTAGATCAGGTTAGGTTAGGTTAAATTAGGTATGGTTAAGTTAGGTCAGGTCAGGTCAGGTCAGATTAGGTTAAGTTAGATTAGGTTAGGTTAGATCAGGTTAGGTTAGTGTGAGGGAAAAGCTCAACAGATAGGAGTAGCGATCGAATATATGGTGACGATAGTTTGATTGCCAGTCTGCTTGTTAAGGTAGGGTCAATGTCTAGCTCCTGCTATCCCCTCCCCCCCTTTTTTCCACCCGGAAAGGTGACGTGTGGGGCTCCGACCAAATGGATAAGCACTTGACTTACAGCTCCCAACACGACTCTTGGAATGTCAGCTTGGGTCATCTGGCAACTACAGAGACAGTGCTGAAGGAGACGAACTTCACATGAGTTCTGGCTCGTCACTTTTTATCTACATACCTGAGTGTAGCCAACCCCAGGCAACTACCCCTCATCTTTGCAGTGGTGAAAGACCTGCATTTCTATCATCTTGACGGATTATTCAAGGCTAGAGACACTGTGACGAACTAGTCCGAACTAGTCGTTGGGTTGTCACTCAACAGCTGTGACCCCCCACATCATCAGCAAGGGCTACAATTTCTACAAGGCATGGTGTCAACATCAACCAGACACCCCAGTATAACTGTACATAATAGCGTTGAATTCAAATGTCATTTTTATATTTCATTTTTCATTTCTCTTTCACGTAGGATAAAAGTTCATATTTAAATGTTTTATATTTTCAATTATAACAATAAAGTGTTTATATGTGTATGTTATTATACTTTTTCTATTCATTAAGTTTCTTAATGAGTAGCCAGCCTTGGTAATACCTACTTAAGATCTTACAGGGCTGAGTAAGCCTTCACAAGTGGCGACCTTGTCAGGATTACTCGACTGAATCAAGAATTTGACTCCGTCTTGGATCTACCATTGGACCTTCAACGCCGCATACCACAGACGGTTACCACCAGCCATGAGTAATCACTCTCTATGGTAGGACTACAGTACAGGTATTTAAAAGATTTGGTGATTGTTATAGTCTCTATTGTAAGTCAAGTCAAGGCAGGAGATACTAGTTAATTCTGTCACCTTTTTGGACCTTGAAGCGATTTGGAGGAATAGACTCTAGGAACCCAAAATTTTCCAGTGACAAATTGTTTCATTGAGCTCTATTTATTATATCAAGGGAACTGTTGTAGGACACTCTTGATTTGTTGGTGAGAAGACTGGATGGTCAAGGGGCCCCATTCAACTTACTGTTTAGTTGGAGCCGGCATAGAACCCTCCGTTTTCATTCATACATACTGTTTAATCGAAGCAGGCAGCATCGAACCCTCCGATTTATTTACAGTTTGAGCGGAGCAGGAATTGAATCCTCCGTTCTCTTTGATACCCGTTTCATTTTCCCCTGGTAGTTTAAGTTATTCTTGCAAGTATGGAGGAATACCAGTTTTGGGAGTAAGTTAGGAATAATGGGGAAAAATTTAAAAGCTTTCATTAGCACTAAGATCCAGGAAAGAATTGAGAGAGAAGAGAGGAGAAAAAGGAGAGAGTATCGAGAGAGAGGAGAAAAGGAGAGCAAGAGAATCGAGAGAGGAGAAAAAGGAGAGAGAGGGAATTGAGAGAGAGGAGGAAAAGGAGAGAGAGAGAGAGAATCGAGAGAGAGGAGAAAAAGGAGAGAGAGAGAGAGAGAGAATCGAGAGGAGAAAAAGGAGCGAGATTGAATTGAAAGAGAAATTCAAGAAAGACAGAAAGAGAAAAGACAAAAAGGAGCGTGATAGACTTGATCGTGAGGAGAGAGCTAAAGTCCGTGAGGAACAAGCTAAAGTCCGTGAGGAACAAGCTAAAATACGTGAGGAACAAGCTAAATTAAGAGAAATTGAGGAAAGAGCAAAGGATAGAGAACTTGAGGAAAAAGCTAGAGAAAATGAGTTACGAGAGAGAGAAAAAGATCGTGAGGTACAGAAAGCTCGCCTTGAATTAGAAAATAAAAAGTTAACTTTTTCACAACAGCAATTAGAGGAAGGAGCAATTGAACATCATACAGCTAGTGCACATAGTGCAACACCTAATTTACCTCCCTTCACAGAGGGTGAAGACATTACTTCATACATTATTAGCTTTGAAAATACTGCTACGCTCTGTGAATGGCCATCTGACACCTGGGCTACCAGGTTAGGTATGTTATTTTCCGGTACAGCTTTGAATATCTATGCAACTTTGTCGCAGGATATCATATGCAATCATAACCCACTTAAGAAGGCAATCCTAAAAGCTTACCAAAAGACCACAAATTCTTATAGGAAAGATTTCAGGTATGCCACTTACAGCATGGCCAAAACTGTCAACAGTTGCAGGTTACTCTCTATCGTTTGTTCAACTTTTGGATAGAGAGCTCAGGAATTGATCACAGTTATGAATTTCTTAGAGACTTCATAGTTGCTGACCAGTTCCTGACAGCTCTTCCCCACCAGATACGAATATTCATTAGAGAACGTAACCTGATTAAAGATGAGGAAGTTGCTGAGGCCGCTGACTTGTATGCTGAGGCTCACAATTCCTATAAAGACCTAAAGGGATCGATCCCTAAAGGCAGTGGTTCACCTGAACCAAGGGTTAAGAAGCCTACAGTAAGAAAAAAGTCACCAGCTTTTATACCAACATGTCATCGGTGTGGTGGTATCGGACATAAACGTCCAGGTTGTCCTTCCAAGAAAATGGAGAAAGTTGGCAAATGTTTTGTTGCCGGTAATGACCAGGCATCCTTCTGTTCGGGAACAGTTAATGGTATAAAAGTCTCAGCCATATTACGTGGCACTGGATGTACGTGCATCGTAATTTCGGACAAACACTTCCCTGACTTTAAAACCTCTCATGTGTCCTCTATTCTTTCAGACTACTTGGGCCGTGAAAATACTTTTCCTACAATACGATGTTACTTGAAAACTAAATGGTTCACAGGTTGGACTAACGGGGTACTAGCCCCAATTACTACTAGTTCTATAATAGTGAGTAACGTTAAAGGTGCCGTTCTTCCTTCAGAGGCGGATCTTTCGTCACCACCAGTGGACCTAAGTTTTCCAGCTCCTCTTCCTTGCAAGTTAAATAAGCTTTTAACAATTCTGCACCTGAAGCGACATTGTCTCTTATGGTTCATTTGGGGGTAGAAACAGATGATACTGCTCTCGATAGTGAGGTAGCAGGATCACCTGTTCACTCGTCGGGTGAAAGTAAGAGTATTACCTCTGGCACTCCCAATGTCTAGACTCGGGCTCAGACCAAAGCCCAGGCTTCTCCTGCCTCTTCTCCCACCGTAAGTCCTTTCATTTTCCCAGATTTTATGTCCAAGGATGACTTTGTCAATTTACAGCGGGATTGCCCTTCACTTCGGGATTGTCATAATCAAGCTTTTAACAACAAAGTTATCCACGGGAGATACGTATCACATAAGTTTGAATATATTATTGGTATCTTATATAAATCTGTATTTAAATCTCATTCTTCAGCGATAGATTATTCCCTCCTTGTTGTTCCTAAACCATGTCGAGAGGCTGTTCTTCAAATGGCTCATGATTTGCCAGTGACCGAACACTTGGCCCATCGTAAGACGTGGCATAAACTCAAGCACACTTATTTTTGGCCAAGCATGCACTTACAGGTTACAAAGAAGTATAGTTCTTGCAATAGGTGTCAGGTGCTTACTGCACAAAATACACACACTCCTAGTTCCTGTATATTTACTAAATCTAAAACTTCCCTCCTGCAGAAACGAGATACTCCATGTTACAAAACATGCGATATCTAATAATGATAGAGATCTCCAGTGAATACTAGAAAGGACTGCCCTTCTAGCATCCAGCCTGTTACTGGGTTTTTGTAACAGGTAGTCAGTATCCTGATCCAATTATCCATTAGAATTTAGTAAGATTCAATAATGCTTAAGGATTACAACTGTTAGGCTACTAACTAAAGAGATTAAAATTTAATAAGTTTATTAATAACAATAAAGTTGTCTAGGTGTATATTATCAAAGTAAATTAAATAAATCAAATGAATTTAATATAAGATACAAGTTCCTAGACTTCTCTGGTGTACAGTAGTATTGTGCTGAAGGC
This sequence comes from Cherax quadricarinatus, assembly GCF_038502225.1. Classification (NCBI taxonomy): domain Eukaryota; kingdom Metazoa; phylum Arthropoda; class Malacostraca; order Decapoda; family Parastacidae; genus Cherax; species Cherax quadricarinatus. The sequence continues at coordinate 15,583,935 of NC_091326.1, read as the reverse complement.
ACCTATCACATCTTTATGGCTTTTAAGTACCGTCTGGTACATTGTTAACATTTAATAACATAATACAAATATATACAAGTAAGTTTGTGTGTATGTGTGTGAGTGCTCTAAGTAGTTCGCCATGTCTCAAGATTTGACTAGACTTAACCAGTGACTGACTAAAAGTCCTCACATAAACTAACTTCTTGACCAACCTGGCAATCAGAACAGCTTGCTAGAACAATAAAACGACTGATAAGCCAAAGAACCAACATAACAAGCAACAGCGACACAGAATCAGAAACAAGGAGATAATATTACGACACTAAGTAGGGACCATCTGCAGATCCTCCACAAAAGTCACAAAACTCCCATACTACTGAATCTAAGTTCAGCATTAGAAAATCCCTGACTGTGACAGTACACAGATACCAGTACAAATTAGGTCAGAGGCTACAGCTCAGGACCTGAGTTTCTCAGAATGTCTATGCGACACACAACCTCAGTACAACGTCGAAAATCACTAAGTCTAGGCAATGTTCTGTGAACAGAGTTACACAGAACCAACAAAAAGAAAATGACAGAGATGATCTTCCAACAAGGGCCATCAAGGGAGAGTTGGAGAGGCCGTCTTGCTGGAAGGCACGCCAAACAGACAATAGCTAGCGCAGGCCAGCTCGACTCTCACTCCTGGTGAGGTGTGATCACCCCACCCTGATCACGTGACTCTCTGTGGACTGCTGCTGCCCAGCAACACAGAAGCTGGCAGCGAAACAAGCAAAGTGAAAACTACAGTAGTTAGACAATGCTGTCAGCTACTTAACACTCGAACTATGAGCACTGAATAATATATAAATGTTACATCCTACCTAATAATATAAATAAGTCAAATAATAATATAAAGCAATATATTTACGATTTAGCTAATATCTCAAATATAAGCAATATAAAATGATATGAACAGGTAATATACATATATACATTGTGACCCATTCAGGGGTCACAATACTCCACCATACAGAAGGGATGTTTAGCCCTCGTGTGGGGTATCTCCAAACTTAAATTTTATTTTCAGGGTAAAGAATTCATTTTACAGACTGATCACAAACCTTTGATATACCTAGAAAATTTTAAGGGAACCAACAGTCGCCTCTTGAGGTGGATATTGGCACTCCAAGCTTTTAAGTTCCATATTGTGTATATCAATGGTTCAGCCAATTATTTCTCTGGTTAAGTTGTGACAGTAGAAGATTTGGTACCTTACGCGACTTTCCCGGGTTAGAACTTTTTCCTCATCTATTCTCCTTATATTCCTTGACTATAAGTCTTGGTATGGGGGGGTGTGAGGGGAAAGTTCAACAGATAGGAGTAGCGAGCGAATATATGGTGATGATAGTTTGATTGCCAGTCTGCTTGTTAAGGTAGGGTCAGTGTCTAGCTCCTGCTATCCCTCCCCTTTTTTCCACCTGGAAAGGTGACGTGTGGGGCTCTGGCCAAATGGATGAGTACTTGACTCATAGATCCCAACACGACTCTTGGAATGTCAGCTTGGGTCATCTGGCAACTACAGAGACAGTGCTGAAGGAGACGAACTTCACATGAGTTCTGGCTCGTCACTTTTTATCTACATACCTGAGTGTAGCCAACCCCAGGCAACTACCCCTCATCTTTGCAGTGGTGAAAGACCTGCATTTCTATCATCTTGACGGATTATTCAAGGCTAGAGACACTGTGACGAACTAGTCTGAACTAGTCGTTGGGTTGTCACTCAACAGCTGTGACCCCCCACATCATCAGCAAGGGCTACAATTTCTACAAGGCATGGTGTCAACATCAACCAGACACCCCAGCTTTACTGTACACATTAGCGTTGAATTCAAATATTTTTATATTTCATTTTTCATTTCTCTTTCACGTAGGATAAAAGTTCATATTTAAATGTTTTATATTTTCAATTATAACAATAAAGTGTTTATATTTGCATGTTATTATTCTTTTTCTATTTATTAATTATCCTAAGGAGGAGCCAGCCTTGGTAATACCTACTTAAGATCTTACAGGGCTGAGTAAGCCTTCACAGTTAGGTTAGATTAGGTTAGATCAGGTTAGGTTAGGTTAGGTTTGGTTAGATCAGGTTAGGTCTAGGTTAGCTGTGTTGCGACCAGCATCCTGCTAAATAATGGTGCTCACAGTCGCTTCTTCACGCTGAAACCATTCAGTGACTCGCCAGGTCGAGGGATGCCAGTGACTTTATTCCTGTGACTTTTCCCTGGATCCATATCTCTCAGTGTACATACAGGTGTATGTCTCAGTCTGTATACACTGACAGTTTGCTTTACTACCTATTTTAGGGATTAAAGTGTTCTTGACTGGTGAGGAACAGGCGATATGCAGCTTTAACTCCTTTTTGAGTAGTCAGTAGGCTTGAAACCCAATTAACCATCAACAGAGGATCGGCAACTGCCAGCTGGCGATCCTCTGTTGTTTGACTAGAGTGCTGAGACCCAGATCTTGTAACCCAGGGGATGTTAAACCACTTACGGTTATATTTGGCATCATTCCTAACAAATAAACCACCATCCCGTCAAGCTTAAGAGTTTTATGCAATTGCTTTAAGTGGCAGTGTTGAAGGGAACAACATCTTAGTATAAAAACCGAAGATAATTTGTTATAAGCAACTGTCGCTGAGTAAACACAAGAATGGAACGGGGGACTCGAACCGTGGTCCTGACATGGAGCAGTGACCCTGCCACTTGTCAGGACCACGGTTCGAGTCTCTGTCTATTCTTCATTTTTATATTGAGATATCTATTGGATGCGTTAGCCAGTCCCTCGCATTAAACTTTTATTTTCAGGTAAATAAATTGTGTCTCCTGGTTTCAATAAAAAAGTTTTCGATATATATATATATATATATATATATATATATATATATATATATATATATATATATATATATATATATATATATTATTTTACTTATTAAATTAGTTAAAGGTGGTAGTTTGGGTGTGAGGTGCTACATGTTTGGGGATACTGACCCAGGATATTACTTTCTCTTGTTACACAGGCGTCTAGCAGCGCGACCGTGTGTGAAGTCTGGTCACAAGAGGTCAGTGCTGAAGGTCAGGTCACCTCACTAACCTCTCATGCTCACCACTTGCTCTCACTCATGTCCCTCACCATACTACAACATTCACTCTCAAAGCCTCACTACTCAACACATGATGCCTTTCCTCGTTGTAAATTCCTCACCACATTATCCCATTACTCACTCGACTGACTACCACAACTCGCCATAAGTAACTGCAGCAACCAACCTAACCACTACCACCTCTTCCCTACCAAAACAATTGATCACCCATCTCAACCGTCTCCACGCCACTCTCCACCATCATCACCACCACCACCACTATCACCACTGCGTATAACACCACTAAAAACAAATTGTGGAGAGGGCATGTTGTTTGTAGGTGCACTGATCCCCTCTTGCAACACTGTGTGTGTGTGTGTGTGTGTGTGTGTGTGTGTGTGTGTGTGTGTGTGTGTGTGTGTGTGTGTGTGTGTGTGTGTGTGTGTGTGTGTCATCATGCATGTAAGCGCATGTACTTCCGGCATCATGCCGCAGCTGTCTCTGCACGTTTTTAAAGGAGATTCCAGCCATTTTTAAGAGCACTTGTATGCACGTTATCTAATATACATATTTTTTTTCATATTTTTCAGATGTTTTGCTAGTATGAAGTCGATTAGCTAGCAGACTTATTTCAAACTGCATTAATTAATTGTTGCTATTTTGGCATTGGCTCTCTTTTTTAATAGCAAATTAGAAAAGGCCTCGCTAACAGTGGACCATAACTAGTGTGTGACTCCAGAATTAGTAAAAGCTCTAACGATCTCAACTTGGAAAATTGCCGAGCTCTTGTTAGGTCTGTTTAGGTGCAGTTTTCAGGTAACCACCTGTGCACCTGTAAGCAGGTCATCAGGTAACCACCTGTGTACCTGTAAGCAGGTCATCAGGTAACCACCTATGTAAGTGTAGGCAGCAGGTCTAGGTGTGATGTTTCTGTTTACTATGAAATTCAGACAGACTTCATAGAATTCTTAGATACTTTTTCTGTATTTTCTTTCTGTATGTATATTTATGTTAATTACTTTTTTTTACCTTCTGTCTCTGTATTTGTCTCTAATTATTTTGCATTTTATTCATAGTTCTAATGAGACATTATCCTTCTCTCACAGATAATGTGAAGTACTATTTTCGTAAATGGCGATGCCACCTTTGTAAAGATTATTTAATAATCACCTGTCGTGTGTAGTTTGTGTTGGTCACGTCTAAAATCGGAGCTTTGGGGGTATTTTGTTTAGCTAGTGCTGCCTTAGATCCCTGTACAAGTTAATGTAACCTTTGCATTTTAAGACACTGTATAGGTTATATTATTATGTCTGATGTTTGAATCCTTGGGTATGTTAATCACTTTTTTTTTACCAGTACTACTTGTGGTTATTTATTGCCACGTTCCCCTGACCTGCACTACCGCATCACCTTGACCTGATCACCAGTGAAAAATTAGACACATCAGTGGCATGTTACCTTGATCGTCACTGCCACATTCCTCAGCCCTACACTTGCACTGTACTTTGACCTGCAGTGGCACATTTTCTCCACCTGCACAGCGGTATCACCTTATCCTGCAATACAACGCTCTCTTAATCCTGGCTCTCACTCCTACATACCCTTAACCTGGCTCTCAGTGCTATATCCCCTTAACCTTTCCATCATTGATACATCCTCTTCACCTGTACCTCACTGCTACATCACCTTGACATTCATTGCTGCATCACCCTGATCTGTGGCTACGTCCCATCCCTCACTCTGCTGTAACACTACAACACTACTCTTGTAACATTGCAACACTCCTGCTGTAACACTGCAACACTCCTGCTGTGCTTGACTCTAGGATTCTCCGTGGGCAGGACCCAGCTGTGGTGCGCCAGCGAGCACTTCGACAACACTCCTTCTTCCAGTTGCACGTCCACCTGAAGCGTGGGGAGGATCTGGTGGCCCGGGACGCCTGCGGTAAGCTCCTCCTCACCCAGTACTCATCCTACCAGTCAGGAGACACCGCCAGAGCAGGTAGTGACCCATGGTGTGTTGTGTGTGTGTGTGCCTCCTCTCAGCTGTAACCAAGCAGCGAGCACCGGTGAAGAGTACAGCATGGATCTTTTCAAACACCTCTTTGTTAAACAGAGCCCAGAATCTCTCCAAGATCCGCGCAGTAATCCATCTCCCACTCCGTCTCTTCCCCAATAATTTTTTTATTTAATATCCTACCCTCCACACTTCCTTTTCCCTTACCATCCCTTTTCTTGTAACTGATATGAAAAAACACATCTACAGCACAATTTCGACGGCCAACATGGCGTTGAAACTGATCACAACTCGTAGCTGTGTGTTCGATCGTCGACAGTTACAAGACTAACGGAATGCAGATCTCTTGAGAGACTTTAGCCTCTGGGTGTGACACAACTTGCCAGCTCTCAAACCGTGGAAAGCGGTGACACTTAAGGTAGTCTTAGCCACACTTACACCTCAGTCTTAGACGCTGCTCTGGCTTGTGTAGATGATAGAGTAACCCTTGTTTTGTCATGAGGCTGCTGCTGGTTTACTTTCCTCTCTCGCCCCCAACACCTTCACTGTTGTCTCCTTCCCTCAGCTGCTCAACACTACAACAAGACTATAGGAATAACCTTTTGCAATGTTTCTTGGAATGATATAGTCAGCCTTGCCTAGTAACCTCCAGTGACGGAAGTGATAGGTGCTGGTAGAGCTTAGGAAATCATGATTATAGACGCAAATTATTATCACAAAATGTGCTAAACCCGTACGAACAGTGCAGCTAGATACTTCTGAGAGTTGATTTTATGGTAGCAGCTTGGATCAAACTCGATTACCTCCCATTTCCCAGGCTCTGTGTTCTCTACAGGCTTAGCCCCTCCCCGTGAATATAGAAATCATTATGGTAAAGTCGGCCTCGCCTTCCCCAGCCCAGCCAGAGGTATCAAACCTCAGTCATACACAAATAGTAACAAAGATTATAGTAAGTGATCAAACATTTAAGAAAATTATATATATATTAAAAGTTGAATTTCATTTATGCATATTTTTGGCATGCATTTGAATATGCGAAGATTTTTAGAATATCTGGCATTTACTTGAAAGTACCCCATGATTTTCTAAACAAAAAAAGACTTTAATTCAATAATTCTTTAATTTACTAGTCGAAATATTCATCAGAGGAGCTGAAAATAATCGTTCAGGTCAATTTCAACAGATTAAATAAGCGTTTATTTCAATTGTACGAGTGAAAATTCCCCATAAGGACGGAAAATAAAACACTAAAAAAAAGAAGAGAGAAAACTGCACATTTCCGCGTCAAGCCACTCTCTTCAGAAGATAAGACTTATTATCCACTGAAGAAGATCCCTGAGTAAAGCCGAAGCATCCACATAGTTGGGATTTACCTGCTCGTTGGTCAGTATTTCACACATATAACAATCATTTTACCCGTTGTTTCACCACTTAAAAAATGAGTAAATCTAATTTAGAACGTCAGATATATACACCCACTGATCCAACCTATGATAAGAATGACAGAACTGGAAACAGCAAGTGTTATTTATATATTAATCATTATCAGTGCGCTAAGATAATCGGAGAATCTTGAACTGAAGTCCTTATCCCATCTGCAGATATAACCCAGATATGGATACACAAAAGGCCTAGTTCCCTGTCCATTTGTGTATCCACATGTTCTTGCGCTACCGTCCACAGGATGAATGTGGAGTGCACAATAAACTAGCCACTTCGGTGGCAAAATCTAAATCATCTGAACACTCACTAATTTCCAAATTCATCGTCCAAAATTTAGACGTGAAAGTGATGGGTACAGCTCGGATATCAAATAATGTTTCTCCTTAACTATATTACATTAATAATACAAAATTCGTCACGTGTACCGTAATTTCCCCTCTCCGTCATGACCGCATACGTCAGGTGACGCAGGAGGCAGAGAAAACATTTCTTGTAACAGTGATCTGAAACTCGAAATTTTGATGAAAAGAAACCCGTTTTTCAGTGTTATTTTTATGTGAATATTTGACTGTAACATATAGTAAAAATAAAAATAATAATGTGATAATGATAATAATATGTGATAATAGTAATAATAATAATACAACAATAATAATAATAATAATAATAATAATAATAATAATAATAATACAACAACAACAACAGTAATAATAATAATAATAATAATAATAATAATAATAATAATAATAATAATAATAATGATAATAATAATACCAGAAAATGTCATCGAAGAAAAAAATGTAAGTACCCGTGGGATGAGGCTAGAATTTACAGATATGTAAATCAAACTTCTTGAAGCCTCGTCTCTGGGAGGAGACGGAGAGGCAGCGGTGACTTAATGCTCGCCGAGGGCTCTTGATTCGAGAAAATAGAGCTTCCCCCCCCTCTCCTATTAAACAAGATTACCTTCCATCCCTTTTACCCCCATCCCTCCCAGGGTTCTGTGTGAGCCCTACGGGTTTAGCGCCCCTCAGCCTTGATGCAATAATAATGATCATAAATCGAGACAAAATTTTAAAAGAGGTGTTAGCCTAGTGCATTTGTAGACTAGACGCATTGCATGTGCAGTCTTTTACATATGCATCCTCGGCAATATTAATTATGTGTATGCTAGAATAATGCAGAGTAACTGTTGGTTGTTCATAGTATATTTGTGTATATTCATGAATAATTCCTTTACTTAGAAAAAATGTTTTTGGTATTCTCTTGGCAAGTGGCGGGATATTGACACTTGTAATTATTTTAGTCAGTTAATTTTTGTTAGTAGTCTAGTTTTAAACCTAAGAAGGTACTGTCTATGAAGGTACTAACAAAGTACTGTCTGAAGGTACTAAGAAGGTACTGTCTATGAAGGTACTAAGAAGGTACTGTCTATGTAAATATTAAGAAGGTACTGTCTATGAAGGTACTAAGAAGGTACTGTCTATGTAAATATTAAGAAGGTACTGGCTATGAAGGTACTAAGAAGGTACTGTCTATGAAGGCACTAAGAAGGTACTGTCTATGAAGGTATTAAGAAAGTGCTGTCGAAGAAGATACTGTGTGTGTGTGTGTGTGTGTGTGTGTGTGTGTGTGTGTGTGTGTGTGTGTGTGTGTGTGTGTGTGTGTGTGTGTGTGTGTGTGTGTGTGTGCTCTTCTAACCTCACATCGCCCCTGCAAGTGGTGGTGGTGTACCTTGATGTCAGTAAATGGTTCTTGATTCAAGGAATTGGAGTCAGCCCTTCCCCTTTCTTGGATCAAACCCGATTTTCTCCTGTGTCCCAGGAGCTATATGACCATTACGGCTTGTTAGTGCTTACCTAGGATGATAATGGTGAAGATTGTACTTTGTACCCTTCAGTAACTCCAGCTTCTCTCTCTCTCTCTCTCTCTCTCTCTCTCTCTCTCTCTCTCTCTCTCTCTCTCTCTCTCTCTCTCTCTCTCTCTCTCTCTCTCTCTCTCTCTCTCTCTCTCTCTCTCTCTCTCTCTCCACCTGTATCTAATTCGTATCTCCGTGTCTGCTCTCACTCGGACCGTTGAACCACAGGCACCAGTGATCCTTACGTCAAGTTCAAAGTGCAGGGAAAACTGGTGTACAAGTCGAAGACAGTGTACAAGGACCTCAACCCGAGCTGGGACGAGAGCTTCACCGTCGCTATTGAGGACCCCTTCGAACCTGTTATGGTTAAGGTGGGTGTGAGAAAGGATTTTTTTCTTTTTGAAGAGGGAGGGAGGGAGGGTTCAAAGAGGAAACGGAGGGAATAGTAAAGGAATGAAGTAGGGACAAGAGTGCTATTGAATCTAGCCTATGACTAGAAAAATGACCATGTAAACACAACTCCCGTTATTGCTCAAGCAGGGGCCTTGAAATTTCTTAATATATCAGAATAAAAATATATCTAAAAGAATAAAAGGCACAATACCTGGACTGGAACAATACACAAATAACCAGCACATACGAGAGAGAAGCTTACGACGACGTTGTGAGACTTTGTTAATGGTCCAAGGCGGACCGAAGCGTCGTCGTAAGTTCTCCTATATGCGGGTTGTGTAAAAATATACCTAGATAAAGACAGGAAATAAACAGACAATTAGGTACACTATAACATTAGAATGTGAGCTCTAACACCTTAATTAACTATAGGATTCAATTGTGCTTTCATTAAACAGTTGTACGTTGTCTTCTGGTGGTTCAGGTGTTCGACTACGATTGGGGTCTACAGGACGACTTCATGGGCCTCGCCTCCATAGACCTCACTACCCTCGAGCTGGACAAGTGAGTCTTCCGTCTCACCTGTGACTATAGGTTTAACGCTCACTCATGTATGTAATGATTCTCGTGTGATGTGGCTCACACTAAGTGTGCCTGCCTGTATGTACTGTGCGGAGGTCGAGGCTCAGCTCCTGGCTCTACCTCTTAGTGTGAAACAGAATTATTTGGTGATTCTGGTAGCGGGTGAGTGAATGATACGTCTTCGGAGGCTTCTTTACTTTATTTGCAATGTCGTGGTGGGTACACAGGCTTGTGTATTGTGCCCATGGCCCAGGAGGGCCATGCTCACGAGGGAGAGAGCGAGTAGACTTGTTGACTGCTTCTAGGCCGCTGAGTAAGTGAGCAAGTGGAACCAGCGTCCCACTAACCTGGGCAGCACCTGAGTGCCGCGAAATATGAACTAAGCTGGCAGACAGCACAGGCTGTCCGTGCAGACAATACAGGCTGTCTACATTAGTTTCGTCCCCGGCATTACTAGTTGCTGGCCTCTTGTGCTATAACGTACCCATTCTTAAAACTGTATAACAATTGCCTGTCCCACGAGGGAGCAATATCCCCAGAATCATTGCCAGGTATAACCACGTCCTCATCCAATTTATTTATGTTTTTCCACCTTAAGACTAAAGAGTTGTATCTTGAGCTCTTAACTACATCCCAGTGACCCTGGCTCTTGCACTCTAAATGGTTTTTCCGTATCTACCCTATTAAGCCCTCTTATTATTTTGTATATCGTTCATATCTCCCCTAGTCCTTCTCTCTGAGGTAGTCAGGTTTAGTTCCTCCAGTTTAATTTATGTGAAACGTTAAACCCGTGTGAGTTATTCAGCATAATGCGTGTTGAAGGCTTAATTTTCTATCCGCTAATCATTCAACCAGGCTGGCTGTTATACCTTGTTACTCGAGGATGGCTCGTGTTCCAAGGCATTGGAGTTACTTAAATTTCGAGAATCAAACCATATTGCTTACTGTGCCCTAAGTGCTCAGTCACCTCTGCGATCTAGCCTTTCATGGTGAATATTGTAATATCTGGGGTCGGTCTCATAGTATTTCTCTCAGCACAGGGTTTAGCCTGGTTGTTCCACGCCTTGACCGCCTACTCAGCCCTACTGGATGACTAGCCTAATTAATATACGTTGTCTACATCATCCTGGTGGATTCTTTAACCTGAAGAATTAGACACATGTCTAACATCTGGGTATGTTTATTATAGACGTTTTGCTGTCTAGTGCTTCAGTTTCTTCGAGACTACGGGTTCTCTTCACCAACTTCAAGGCTGAGTGACTATTGCCTTATCTTTTGTAAATAAGTAAGTTTATTCAGGTATACACTAATACAGTGACTTATTGCCACTGGGGTCCTTTTAATACCTTATTATTTTATTAGAAAGGAGATAATATCTTATTATTATACTATGAAAGAGATGTACTAGGAATAAGGTAACATGAGTTATTTATATTTACATGAGTGGAAGCTAAAAAAGTAAAAAATGAATGTCCTCCCTTTCTGTCGCTACATTTATCTGAAACCTTTTGACTCTCTTCCTGAACTGGTTCATGCTATGACTGGTTTTGACATGTGCAGGCAGTCTGTTCTATTCCTTTATTGCTGTACAATAAAAAGTGTTTGAAGCCTGGCCACTAACTGTGGGTACTACAAAGTTGTGTTCTCTCCCACTAGTACTATGATTGCTCTGGTTCCCAACCCTGACAAAATTAGCAGCAAGATATTCTGGACATTGTTTGTGAGCAGTTTTATAAACTTGATTTTACTTCAGTTGTTTTACTCCGTCTTCAATATTCAGAATATCTAATTGTTGTAATTCATCCTGGTCTACATACTCTCTTGGACCCAGGTCCAGGATGTATCTTACTATTTTGCTCAGGGTGATTTGCAGTCTATCTTTCAGTTTTTTTTGTCAAGGCAGACTACCATGAAGAGCAAGCGTAGTCCATATGACATTGTATAAGGGCTAGACATAAGGTCCTACGAGCCTCAGTAGGTACACACTGTGTTTGTTTGTAGAGGAACTTCAGTCTGCATTCGCTTTCTTTACTATACTGTTCCTTATCAATTCTCCTGACATGCATGGGTCAAAGGGGATTCGCAGATATTTTACTTTGGAAACTGAAGTGATGGGTTCCCCATTACACCTGACATTAAAATTATTTATCCTTCTCAGTTTATGTTTCGTGCCAAAGAGTATGTCTTCCGTTTTTCCTAGATGTAACGATAATTTGTTTTCTACTAACCATTTTCTGCAAGACTAAAGTTCAAGTGTTATTACATTAGCTATATCTTGTGGGTCTTTACCTGACACTAACACAGCACTGTCATTTGCATACAGTAGAAGTTTGCACTTGACACTGATGGGCATGTTGTTTACATAACATAGGAATAATAAGGGACCCAGACCACTACCATGGAGAACTCCACATGTTATCGGCAGGGGTTCTGATCTACTGTTTTCCCATTATGTCCTTGAATTTGTACTGATAAAGCCACTGGATGGCGAAACGTCTACAGTAAAGATACCCAGATGTTGCACATGTGTCTTATTCTTCATCTTGTCGACATTGTATACCATACGTATACATTGGATTCTTTTAGTCTCCACAACCCGCTGAAGTTAACGGTTGACCTACACCTCCGCAGATATGTTATCAAGAAAGTTAATCTCAGGTTCACTGGTTCATTCGATATTTGTAGCTCCTCTGTCTACGTGTACCTTTGCTTCCCCAGTCAGCACAACTAAAATATTTATTCAGAGGGAGATCCAACAGCCAATTATTTTACCTTTCCATCAACCTGTCCGTTGATAGTCATTCGTCATTTGTCAGCAATTACTCCTGGGTCTCTCTCTCTCTCTCTCTCTCTCTCTCTCTCTCTCTCTCTCTCTCTCTCTCTCTCTCTCTCTCTCTCTCTCTCTCTCTCTCTCTCTCTCTCTCTCTCTCTCTCTCTCTCTCTCTCTCTTTCTCTCTCTCTCTCTCTCTCTCTCTCTCTCTCTCTCTCTCTCTCTCTCTCTCTCTCTCTCTCTCTCTCTCTCTCTCTCTCTGAGCCACGTTTCCAATATTTCATCACAATTTACAATCATGTGGCCTATTTTTCACTTTTTCCAGTTTCCATTGATATCCGATATATTCTCTCCTCCGCTTCTCACTCCATGTGGTCACTAACTTTTGCGTTCATTTTTACTATGATTTTTGCGTCGTGTATATATATATATATATATATATATATATATATATATATATATATATATATATATATATATATATATCGTGCCGAATATGTAAAACTGGTCAATTAGCAAGAACTCATTTAAAATTAAGTCCTTTCTAAAAATTTTCTCTTATGCGTTTAAAGATATATTTTTTTCATTAATGTTAATGCAAAAAATTTTAATTTTGCTCCAAAAGAATCTTAGAAAACTTACCTAACCTTACTATAAAAAAAACAATTTATTTTAGCCTAACCTAAGTAAATATATTTTAGATTTGTGTACAATAATGTAATACTAAACAAACACAATGAAATACATTTTTTTCGTTAGGTTCAGAATGATTTTGGCGAAATTATTGCATACACAAATTTTTGCTTGTCCTATATGGCAAGATGAACGTTGCTATTTAAGCCAAGATCGCAAGTTCTGCCTATTCGGCACGACATATATATATATATATATATATATATATATATATATATATATATATATATATATATATATATATATATATATATATATATATATAATATATATATATATATATATATATATATATTGAGGCAAGGTAGTTAACATAAGTGGTCGTTGCTGTGGTGATTGAGGTGGTTATGATGGTGGTATAAGTAGTGTTGGTAGATATAGTGGTAACCGTTATGGTGGGGTAGATGTGGTTGTGGTGTAGGTGGTAGAGGCAGTGGCGGTGTTGATGGTAATTTTATTTCTTGTTGTGTAGTTGTGGTTATAATTGTGGTTGCTTTAGCTGTGGTGGTAGTTGTGGCCTTTTTATTTATAGTGATGCATGCAGACTTTTGGGTGAGATTATAGTGGTTGTGATACAGAAGTAGTGGTTGTTACAGTTATAATTGTGGTTATAGTTCTAATTAGTGTGGAGGTTGTGGTTAGTTGTAGCTGTAAAGGCAGTTGTTTGTGTTTATGGTCACTGGGGTGCATACCACTATACTGTTAATATGCTCGAGGTGACAACGTATAACATACACGCACGCTTCTCGGTGTAATAATGTAAGTGCTGCTTAATGGGGAAGTAAAATGTGTATCTAAACTTACCAGAAAATTGATGCTTTGCTGTCTGGAGGAAGAAAACCGTAAGCATATCCTTAATAACTATTATTCCATTAGCGTAGGCTTGACTTACTTTCCCCAGTTCTTGAGTTATTTCATAAAACTACTACGGTTTGTATGACGTACTTTCGCCAGTTTTTCGGCTCTCCTCCATGGGCGAACTTAAGATCTCACGAACCTTCTCTGACTTCTTTTCCACGAGCTGGTGATGGAAAGACGATCGATCTTAGTGAGAGGGAGATCTTTCCTTTCCCGTGAGGATGGACTGTCAGTTGTGAGATGCTCAAGCAGGCCCAAGGCACACTAGACTAAGAGAAGATGGAGATCTTTTGAATGGACTCAGTAGGGAGAAGAGAACCACTCATTTTCAGCGTCCTTCTGAAAGACGTGTGAGAATGAGTTTCGATGGGTGTCAATGGACGGTAGTTTTGGTATTTTGTTTGTCAGGAGACATTCCCCCACACACTACTCAACCTCACCAAGGCTACAGAGTTATCTTGTTCACTACAGGCCCCAGGACGTGGTGTTAGCGCTCTCAGAGGCTGGTAAATCCACTTACATGGGACTCCTCCACCTAGGCCTCACACTCCAGCCCAAAACACAAGAGGAAAAGGAGCAGGTAAGTCTAAGTACCGTCGCTTTTGGGGACTACAAGTTGAAAGCTGATCTTCAGCAAGTAAGGTAAGTGAAAGGTTCAGTGACTGACTTTTTTATTGAATGACAACAAAACCTTCGGATATATTGTAGGCTAAGGTAGGTGTTTTTATGTTATCTGACGTAAGAAGCCATTTCCATAGTAATCAGGAGATAATGCTTGACACTCAGCTATTACACCATAATATACAATTAGGAATTTAAGGTACTTGAAGAAAGAAAAGCGAAGATTTTTTTTTTTTGTAAGTTATAAAGACCCCAGTGGAAAAAAAATTCTCCAGTTTTTTGGTATCCCAGATAATTTACCTGTATGCTGCCATGTAAAAATATTATAATCATCTGAAATTGTGTAATTGTACATAAACGAACTAATTTAATTACGTACTTACTAGTGTTTGATGTACCATGGAGAAGTGAGAGTTACTGCTGAAATATGCAACTGCATCACAGAAAATGGACTTACTTGGTGAAAGAGAAAATGTAATTTATGGGACACTAAAAGAAATTGCCCCTGGACGTCGATCGTCATGTTTTCTCACTAAAAATTATAGTTAATTGTAGAATCATAGCGACAGTCACCTCTTTTGTGTATGCCTGAATAAACTTACTTATAACACCTTGCAAACAAATCAGAACGGATAAGGTTCAAACCTGTGACAAGATGGAGGTGTTGAAGGTAGGGGAAGGTAGAGGTATTGATGGTAGGGGCAGGTGAAGGTGTTGAAGGTAGTGTAAGATGGAGGTGTTGAAGGGTAGAGGAAGGTGGTGTTGAAGGTAGGGGAATGTAGAGGTGATGAAGGTAGGGGAAGGTGGAGGTGTTGAAGGTAGGGGAAGGTGGAGGTGTTGAAGGCAGGGGAAGGTTAACAATAACATTCGCCAAAGGAAGGCCTGAGATGGGTCTTCGCCAGATGGTAACTCGTCACTGGCTCCCGAAGGAGAGTCGACGTTTATACAAGTGATGTGCTGTTTACAGCCCTATAGCGGGGCCAGCCCTTTGACAAGTCACAGTGAGTAGCGTTCACAGCCACATGGTGGGGGCAGCCCTATGACAAGGCACAGTGAGTCTTCTTCACCACAAATGGTGTAGCAGACGCCCTGTAGCTGGGGTACAGCACGTCATCGGTTCAAGTGGTGTCAGAGCCAGTGTGTACGATGGTGTGAATCATCTCCAGCTCCGCAGACTCGTCTGCTACCTTCCCCACTCACACAAGAGCTCGTAGGGAGTAGCAGAGGTTCTGGCGCAGGAGGAGACAGTGTTAAATATCTGTGGTATTTCAGGGCCGGTGTTCTCGCTGGTATGAGGCTCTCAACACTCAAAATCTGTGTTTTATGTGAGCCATTCCCGGCGCTCCAGCCGCAGCCTGAGTGACTCAGAAGGTTGTCTGAAGACCCTTATCTAGGGAAAGGGGAGTTAATTCAAGAAATAGTGGAAGCAGGGGAGGCAGGGCTGAAGATAGACGCGAGGAAGGTAATGAAGGAAGGGGGAGAAAGTATTGAAGGAAGGGGGAGGAGGTATTGAAGGGAAAGTGATATGAGGCAGTTGAAGGGAAGATAATGAAAGGAGGGGTGAGTGGCAGTGGGGTGTTCACTAACTTTAAGGTTTCGAGTTATGAAGAGTGAGCGTGTACTCGCCTAATTGTGGTTACAAGGGTCGATTCATAGCTCCCGTGTGTGTGTGTGTGTGTGTGTGTGTATTAGAGAGACAGACAGACAGACGACAGGGAGAGAGACAGACAGATGAGCTGTACACCCAACAACCCTCCCCCCTCCCCGTTTGATTCCTGTCGTCAGTATGATCTGGATTCAGAAGGGTAGGGAGAGAGGCCTCCTGCTCTCCTGTCATGGCCTCATCTATTGCGGAACAATACGCCAGAAGGAATGCGTAGGCGGTACCCGTGTTAAAAGTCACAGCTCACCTCTGCAATCCTGTGACCTTTGCTCTGTTTCGACTGTTGTGATGTCACGTCTGACCTCTGCACCTCTGCCTCTGACGTCACACTTGTGGATTTACCGAATATGGTGGTAAGTTATCGAGAGGGGAGGGGGGAAGGGGGGTAAGTGTTCAACAAAGGCAACTTTTATTTGGTAAATGACAATGAATCCCCCGATAAATATTTACGTTTACGTCAAACACGCATACACAATTAACTTTGTTATTTGTATTGGTATATATTTTTTTTTTTTTCGTAACTGAATACACCTCAGTATTGTCATAAAAAAATTTAGTTTTTTATCTTTTTTCCTTCCTCTCTGTTCCGCTTCTTTCTCTTTCCTATTGTCTCTACACTCCTCTTTCTTATCAGTATTCTTCTCTCTCTCTTTTCTCTCTCTCTCTCTCTCTCTCTCTCTCTCTCTCTCTCTCTCTCTCTCTCTCTCTCTCTCTCTCTCTCTCTCTCTCTCTCTCTCTCTCTCTTTTTCATATTTTGTAGCACCACCAGCATGACTTCGGAAAAAAGTAAATCCTCCCTGACGTAATAGGATGACGAGGACTAGGCTGGAAAGAGTAGAATGAACGGAATGTATTTTATTTCTGAATGTTTCTGACACTCCCTCGCAGAATGTTTCTGACACAAACCCATACAGAATGTTTCTGACACACTCCCTCACAGAATGTTTCTGACACACTCCCTCACAGAATGTTTCTGACACACTCCCTCACAGAATGTTTCTGACACACTCCCTCACAGAATGTTTCTGACACACTCCCTCACAGAATGTTTCTGACACACTCCCTCACAGAATGTTTCTGACACACTCCCTCACAGAATGTTTCTGACACACTTCCTCATAGAACGTCACAAACACTCCCTCACAGATCGTCACTGACACTCCCTCACAGAACATCACCGACACTCCCTCACAGAACGTCACTGGCACACTCCATCACAGAACGTCACTGACACACTCCCTCACAGAACGTCACTGACACACTCCCTCACAGAACATCACTGACACTCCCTCACAGAACGTCACTATCACACTCCCTCACAGAACATCACTGACACACTCCCTCACAGAACATCACTGACACTCCCTCACAGAACGTCAATGACACACTCCCTCACAGAACATCACTGACACACTCCCTCACAGAACGTCACTGACACACTCCCCCACAGAACGCCACTGACACACTCCCTCACAGAACGTCACTGACACACTCCCTCACAGAACGTCACTGACACACTCCCTCACAGAGCATCACTGACACACTCCCTCACAGAACATCACTGACACACTCCCTCACAGAACGTCACTGACACACTCCCTCACAGAACATCACTGACACACTCCCTCACAGAACGTCACTGACACACTCCCCCACAGAACGTCACTGACACACTCCCTCACAGAACGTCACTGACACACTCCCCCACAGAACGTCACTGACACACTTCCTCACAGAACGTCACTGACACACTCCCCACAGAACGTCACTGACACACTCCCTCACAGAACGTCACTGACACACTCCCTCACAGAACATCACTGACACTCCCTCACAGAACGTCACTGACACACTCCCTCACAGAACATCACTGACACACTCCCTCACAGAACGTCACTGACACACTCCCTCACAGAACGTCACTGACACACTCCCCCACAGAACGCCACTGACACACTCCCTCACAGAACATCACTGACACACTCCCTCACAGAACGTCACTGACACTCTCCCCCACAGAACGTCACTGACACTCTCCCCCACAGAACGTCACTGACACTCCCCACAGAACGTCACTGACACACTCCCTCACAGAACATCACTGACACACTCCCTCACAGAACGTCACTGACACACTCCCTCACAGAACGTCACTGACACACTCCCTCACAGAACATCACTGACACTCCCTCACAGAACGTCACTGACACACTCCCTCACAGAACGTCACTGACACACTCCCCCACAGAACGTCACTGACACTCTCCCCCACAGAACGTCACTGACACACTCCCCCACAGAACGTCACTGACACTCTCCCCCACAGAACGTCACTGACACACTCCCCCACAGAACGTCACTGACACACTCCCCCACAGAACGTCACTGACACTCTCCCCCACAGAACGTCACTGACACACTCCCCCACAGAACGTCACTGACACTCTCCCCCACAGAACGTCACTGACACACTTCCCCACAGAACGTCACTGACACTCTCCCCCACAGAACGTCACTGACACACTCCCCCACAGAACGTCACTGACACACTCCCCCACAGAACGTCACTGACACTCTCCCCCACAGAACGTCACTGACACACTCCCCCACAGAACGTCACTGACACTCTCCCCCACAGAACGTCACTGACACACTCCCCCACAGAACGTCACTGACACTCTCCCCCACAGAACGTCACTGACACACTCCCCCACAGAACGTCACTGACACACTCCCCCACAGAACGTCACTGACACTCTCCCCCACAGAACGTCACTGACACACTCCCCCACAGAACGTCACTGACACACTCCCCCACAGAACGTCACTGACACTCTCCCCCACAGAACGTCACTGACACACTCCCCCACAGAACGTCACTGACACTCTCCCCCACAGAACGTCACTGACACACTCCCCCACAGAACGTCACTGACACTCTCCCCCACAGAACGTCACTGACACTCCCCCACAGAACGTCACTGACACACTCCCCCACAGAACGTCACTGACACACTCCCCCACAGAACGTCACTGACACACTCCCCCACAGAACGTCACTGACACACTCCCCCACAGAACGTCACTGACACACTCCCCCACAGAACGTCACTGACAGAACGTCACTGACACACTCCCCCACAGAACGTCACTGACACACTCCCCCACAGAACGTCACTGACACACTCCCCCACAGAACGTCACTGACACACTCCCCCACAGAACGTCACTGACACACTCCCCCACAGAACGTCACTGACACACTCCCCCACAGAACGTCACTGACACTCCCTCACAGAACGTCACTGACACACTCCCCCACAGAACGTCACTGACACACTCCCCCACAGAACGTCACTGACACACTCCCTCACAGAACGTCACTGACACTCCCTCACAGAACGTCACTGACACACTCCCTCACAGAACGTCACTGACACACTCTCTCACAGAACGTCACTGACACACTCCCTCACAGAACGTCACTGACACACTCCCTCACAGAACGTCACTGACACTCCCTCACAGAACGTCACTGACACACTCCCCCACAGAACGTCACTGGCACACTCCCCCACAGAACGTCACTGACACACTCCCCACAGAACGTCACTGACACACTCCCCCACAGAACGTCACTGACACACTCCCTCACAGAACGTCACTGACTCCCCCACAGAACGTCACTGGCACACTCCCTCACAGAACGTCACTGACACACTCCCCCACAGAACGTCACTGGCACACTCCCTCACAGAACGTCACTGACACACTCCCCCACAGAACGTCACTGACACACTCCCTCACAGAACGTCACTGACACACTCCCCCACAGAACGTCACTGACACACTCCCTCACAACGTCACTGACACACTCCCCCACAGAATTCTAATTCACAAACTGGAAAGGGTTTTGTGCATTGTTGTGAATATAACAATTAAAACTGAGGAAAAACAAATTAGAATTAGTGTGAGGGTGTTTCAGAGGATACAAGAATGCATGATACACAGAAGGTGGAGAAAAAGGGATGACAAAATGCTACCGGAAGGTTTCTAAAACCTACAGGAATTGCGCAGCATGAGGTTAGAGGAATGATGATTAAGACACATTTGCAACAATTGGGCCTCTTTATTGTTGAAACGTTTCGCCTACACAGTAGACTTCTTCTCGAACATTTCAACAATAAAGATACCCAACTGCTGAACATTTATCTTAATCATCAACTTGTCAGTATTTTATACCATTTTCAACGTAAGTGACTGGAACTGGAGTTATGGTTCCAGGGAAACCCTAAGACTTGAAGGAAGACAACGCATAGAATCCGTAAGAGATATAGATGTAAACATCACATTTAACCTGTCTCCTATGACGTAACATTATAAGACTGGTGGCATATGCACAACTGGCAAATACAAGAAGAGCTTTAAGGAACCTGAATATGGAGACATATAGATTCCTGTGCAAGGCACATGAGACTAGCGTTGTGGTATGGAACCTCCATCATGTGTGGCATGCAAAGAACATAGAGAAAGATTAATCGTGTTTACACTTATAAGGTACTCAGAGACACAGTATATACAAGGTCCTGCAATGGAACATTCAGGGCTTGAGGGGCAAACAGCACCTCTTGCTGGAGGCAGTAATTCGGGATCGGGTTGACATCGTCTTGCTACAAGAAACTCTGACTGTCCAGACTATGTGCCCAAGACTACCCGGTTTTGCTGGGTATTTTCGGCACATGGACCCGGGCATTCACTGCAGAGGCACAGCTGTATTTGTATCCGATACAATACCTCACGAGGTTATAGCCAACCCTGTGGACTGTGGGGAGGATGTCGAGGTACAGGCCATCCTTGTGCACATACCTGGGGCGCCCATTACCATCTATAACATCTACAAGAACCCAAGACACACCCTCGACATTGCAGAGCTCCTCGCACTAGCACGTACTGAGTGTATTATTGTGGGTGGAGATTTCAACGCACATCACCCTATGCTGCACTCTCACTCAGCAACCAATGCTGCTGGCAGACATATAGCAATGCTCCTACACGATATTCCAGAGGTAAAGTTGCTAAACAATGGAGACCCCACACACCTGTTGGGTGGCTGCCTCGACCTTACCTTCGGGTCAAGACAACTCGCAGCAGGAGCCACATGGGAAACTCATCCTCACCTTGTCAGTGACCACTTTGCAGTGATCACCACCTTCAACATCAACAGGCCTCCCACAGTTGTGCTGCCTCCTAGATGGGACGTAAAGAGGGCCAACTGGAAGGTGTTCCAGGATTATCTTCATAACTGGTGGTCCACATGCTCTCTATCTGAAGACTGTGATACGGCTGAACAGGAGCTAATCACTGTTCTCATCCAGGCAGCAGAGTGCGCAATTCCAAAGAAGTCCGCAGGACGCACTCACAAAAGAGACTGGTGGTTCTACAACGACGAGGTGCGGGAGCAGAACCACCGCATCAACTCTTTTAGGAAGCTATACAGGCGTAACCCTACGGCAGAGAACAGGAATACTCTGAGAGCCATTGTGCAGCATGCCCGCAGAATCTCTCTCAGAGTAAAAACTGAGAAATGGCTGGAGTGGTGCTCAACATTCGGGCATCACACCACCTTATCTGAGATATGGGGCAAGCTCAACATAGCAACTGGCAAAAGCAAGCCGAGGCCACCAGCACACCCGAACCCATCCCAGGAAGCAGAGAAACTAGTGGAGCTTTTCACTTCCAGGGGAGCCTCCACTCAGCTCCCACAGGACATCCGGAATATACAGACGGATCTTCTGCCACAGCGCCAGCTAACGATACAAGCTGCATGTGAGTCGGAAGATGTGACTGATGTAGACCTCACGGACTTGGAACTCCGACGTGCCATTAAGAACACAGGTGACACTGCCCCGGGCATCGATGGTGTGACGTACTCCATGATTGCACGGGCTGGGCAGAGTGGATGGGAGGCCATACTAGACGTCATTAACAAGTCGTGGAGGGCCAGGACACTCCCAGCAGCTTGGAAGAAAGCTACAATCGTACCAATTCCAAAGCCCAAGGACCCAGGCAGTAAGAGACCCATATCGCTGACCAGCTGCTTAGCCAAGACTGCTGAGAGGATGGTGTTAAACCGCCTCCTATGGAAACTTGGACCCTCTCATCATCACATATTTGGCTTCACCAAAGGAGTGGGAACAGCAGAGTGCATAACCACTCTACTAAGCCAGATTGCTGATAGCAACAAAAAACCTAGTATCGTCGTTTACCTCGACTTTGAGAAGGCATTTGAGCTAGCCAGTCCCACAGCAATTCTGGCAATACTAGCTCGGAAGGGAATCAAAGGACGCCTCCTGGCCTGGATAGAGTCCTACCTTAGGGGCAGGCAGGCCTGTGTCAGCTTTCAGGGACACTACTCTTCCTTTAAAACCCTGGAAAACGGTACGCCACAAGGAGGTGTGCTCAGTCCTACCCTGTTTAACATCCTTATGCAGGAACTTGTGAGCCTTCCCTTTCATAGTGGTACACAGCTCCTCAGCTATGCTGATGATCTTGCACTAGTACTGAATGGGAAAGGCAATTTAGAACGACAGGCTCAGAGAGCTTTGGACCTAATTACGCAGTCTTGCAAGGAACTAGGCCTCAAGATCTCGGCCGAGAAATCTCTTGCAATGATGTTCAAGGGACCAGATCCTATGAATAGATTACGTATTCAGGATATAGAACTTGAGTGGACAGGCTCCTACCTGTACTTGGGAATCTACATTGATAAAAAGCTGACCTTTCAGAAACAGGCCGAGTATGTCAGGTCACGTGCTTTACTCAGACTCAACGCCATGAGAGCCATGACGAGGCACCGTGCAGGGGCAAGCAAAGATGTACTTCGCTTGTACTATATACAAGCTATACGCTCGCTCATTGACTACGGTGCACCGGCTTTAGCTCATCTCTTCCCGCAGAGCAGGCAAAGGGTGGAGGTCGTACAAAACCAGGCGATAAGAACTATGCTTGGTGCCCCCATCTGGACCAACACAGTATGTCTCAGATCTGAGACCCCGCTTCCTTCCTTGGCTGACAGAGTAAGATACATAAACGCCTGCAAAGTGGCCACGATTCTGCACCGGCAGCAAGGTACCCCACTAAGGAGACGGATATTAACAACCATGTCACAAGATCCCACACTCTTCACGGACTACTCCTGGATTCGTTCGTTTTGTGCTGCTGGGCGGAAGCTGCTGCCTGTACAGCTGCTCTGTGAGAAGAGTTGTGACCTTCCTGTTGCTGGGTACCATCTACCACCTCCCTGGCGCCCAGATCCAGCCGATGTTTTCATCATGCAGCTACCCATCTCTAAGTGTCTCTGCAGTCAAGACACTCTCAGCAATCATGCTGAGACAAGCATGGCACTGGCAGAGGGAGGCACATGTGCAGTGTATTTCACAGATGGTTCTGTCGACCCTGACAGGAAGAGAGCAGCAGCTGGACTGTACCACAATGGTCACACACAAGGCTGGCGACTCCCTGATCACTGCACGATCCTTCAAGCTGAGCTGGTGGCGATTCAGCAGGCATTGTCACATGCCCTACGACATCGACTCCGACCTGTCATACATGTTGATTCCACCTCTGCAATCAATGCCCTCTCCCATCCTCAACCACAGGAAAATGTTCACCTCATCACATCGATCCTGAGCATAATGACAGCGTTAGAAGTTCAGGGTAATAGATCGACATTGAACTGGATCCCCAGCCATGCTGGCATCCGGGGAAATGAGGCGGCAGATGATGCAGCCAAGGCAGCAACAGACTATCCACATGTTGGGATTACTGTCCCAATCAGCCTACGACAGACCAAACTGGTGGCTGCCAGAGCCACGAAACTTATGGGGGAGGTCTTAGGTGATACCCCATCTCAACAGTGGTACCGAGCAGCGACTCAGGGAGAACCCCCTCCATATGATAGAAGCTGGTCCAGAGCGCAGTGTACCACCATCCATCGGCTTCGTTTGGGCTTTCCCACAGCCAAGATGATGGTAGACAAGGCTGAGGAGGAGATGTGCCAGTACAGTCAGCACGTTGTCCAGCGGCCCCTAACACACTATCTTCTGGAGTGTGAAGTTACTGAGACACTCCGCAGGCAACTAGGGGTGATATTCCTTCCTGAAGAGGACCCAGAGATGACTGCGGCCACACTAGTGTACCATGGGGTCAACGAACCAGACAAGCTGTTACCTGTAATAATGACATATCCTCCTCCTCGCTAGTGTCCATAGTTACATATGGTGTCGCTTTTGAGATGCACCAGTTGAACTGACCAGAGGGGCGCTTGAGCAGCATGCGTCGCATCATTGTGGAAACCTTTCTCCATCGGGAGCCAGAGACGGGTCATCGCAAGATTGGGACCCGTGCCAGGACTATGGTCTTGGCGAACATTATACATACATACAGTATATACACAATGTGGATTGGGACAGACTGATCTGGGAGGAAATAGGGCGAGGGAGGACAGTGAAATCTATTGCTTTTAATGAGCCAGAGGGAATTAAGAATTCTTTCAATGTGAGAGAAGAGATCAAATGGAACGAATTCAGAAGAAATATAGTGGAGGCCAACTCCATGCATGGATTCAAAAGTAGACATGGCAAAACCTAAAAAAAAAAAAAGTATATAATAGATAAGTAAAGGTGGGGTCCAGAACTAGAGCTTAACCACTGAAGATTTAAGACAGCAATAACAGGGTCTCCCAGACATCAAGCCACTCAGTTACTAGTGTAGACTAGAGTAACAACTAGCCGACTGGGGAAGTCGCTTACATGTCCATGTTTACGAACTCGACTCATATTACGAAGATACAGACGGAAGAGTAAAACAGGAGCCTACACGGCGATGTGGACACTACAAAAATAAGGAGAAAACATAGCCTATAAGGCGAAAGCCGTCCTAGCGATTAGAAAACATCAACAATAAAAAAAACAGGTGTCAACAAGGTAGCATTAGGATTCAATTGTCTGGTGGAGAAAGTAGACAAGGGATGCAGCAACATCTGGGAGAAAGGTATAGAAAGACTTGTAACGAAATTAAAGAAAAGAAAGATTTACCAGCAGTATATTCTGTGTAAATGACCTTAATAAATCTATACTAATTCCTGGACTAAGCACGCCGAGGTGCATCCCTCCCAGAGACAAACACAACGCATATTTCGAGAAAGTAGAGATCTGCTACATAAGGTTCACCAACAACTCGCATTTAGCAGAGGAACCATATCACGAAGTTTCGGTCCGTTTTGGACCATTGTCAAGTTCTGACTTGACAATGGTCCAGGACGGACCGAAACGTTGTCATAAAATTCCCAAGTCCGGATTTTTGGTGAAACTTGTCCAGCCACGGTATTATGACTTTATATTGTTCTATGGTACCTGAGGTGAGAGGACGAGCTACTAGCAGAAACTAAGTCAACTAGTTCTCTTTTACCCTGGAAGAATGCACAACAAAAGGAGATATGATCACTATTTAGAAAATACTTGACACGATATAGCATAGGTTCTTAACCACAAGGACATCAATGGAATCTGCTTCTCTAACATACCACAGAGACGTTATAAAGCACAAAGAACAGCACAAACAACAGACACTGACTCCAAACAGTCCTGGATGTGACAGTTTACCGCTGGCTCATATAGGCAATTACAAATAAGTGATGCAAATAAGTAATTAATACAAAGTCCTAGACAATTAAGGGTGTTATTACGCAATTCCATTAACTATATTACAATTCTGAGTGAGAAAAAATACATTTCAGGAAGAAACACACCATCACATTGAGGTGATGAGGAAGGGGAGAGAGCGTTATGTGTGATGAGTGAATACGACGGCATGTCAGGCGAGGGATGCACGCACACACGCTAAAATTTTATTATTATTATTATTATTATTATTATTATTATTATTATTATATATATATATATATATATATATATATATATATATATATATATATATATATATATATATATATTCATATATATATATATATATATATATATATATATATATATATATATATATATATATATATATATATATATATATATATATATATATATATATATATATATATATGCAAAACAACCACTCTGAAAGAATAGAGAAATTCCAAGCGCTTTCGTGACTACTCACATTATCAAGGAACTATGAAAGTGAAGCATCCAAGCAAGCAAGTCCATGGTCGACAGGAATATAATTGAATCTTGTTTCATAAAAAGCAGTTTTGACAATAATATGAATATTTCCTTTGGTTTATATAAATTAGATCCATTTATAATTAATAGAATTTGGGTAGAATTTAATAATACACTGGACAAATAAATAGCTTGGGGGTGAGTTTTGCAAAGGACCTATCCAAGTTGGCTCGCCGCGCGTCACGTGTTTAACCGTTGTGGGATCTGATAGTGAGGTGCTGGCCGACCCCTTATATAGCTTCCTTGGATGCTTCACTTTCATAGTTCCTTGATAATGTGAGTAGTCACGAAAGCGCTTGGAATTTCTCTATTCTTTCAGAGTGGTTGTTTTGCATATTTTGAAATCACCTGTTTACTGTGATCTTATTGCATATATATATATATATATATATATATATATATATATATATATATATATATATATATATATATATATATATATATATATATATATATATATATATATATATATATATATCCTAGGTAGTAGGTTGGTAGACAGCAACCGCCCAGGGAGGTACTACCGTCTTGCCAGTGAGTGTAATACGAAAGCCTGTCATTGTTTTACATGATGGTAGGATTGCTGGTGTCTTTTGTCTGTCTCATAAACATGCAAGATTTCAGGTACGTCTTGCTACTTCTACTTACACTTAGGTCACACTACACATACATGTACAAGCATATATATACACACCTCTCTGGGTTTTCTGCTATTTTCTTTCTAGTTCTTGTTCTTGTTTATTTCCTCTTATCTCCATGGGGAAGTGCAACAGAATTCTTCCTCCGTAAGCCATGCGTGTTGTAAGAGGCAACTAAAATGCCGGGAGCAAGGGGCTAGTAACCCCTTTTAGTGAATAAATTACTAAATTTGAAAAGAGAAACTTTTGTTTTTCTTTTTGGGCCACCCTGCCTCGGTGGGATACGGCCGGTTTGTTGAATATATATATATATATATATATATATATATATATATATATATATATATATATATATATATATATATATATATGTATGTGTGTGTGTGTGTAATTCAATAAGATCACACTAAACGGGTAATATCACAATATGCAGAACAACCACTGTGGAAGTTCACTACTTTTTTCACAGTGGTGCCGTTGACGGTCTTTTGATCCAAGATATTGGTGCTGCCCTCCCTGACCGTGGATCGAATCTGCATGACCTCTTAGAATTGAAAAAAGGACAGATCCTGCCCCCCAGCGGTTTCCCATTCAAATTTGGGAGTTACTGATAATTTGCTCTCAACCGTCTTCCTGAAAGTACATATTAAAAAAAATACGAGACAATATAAAATAATTCGTTTCGTGAATTTTCTAAATTCTATGAATTAATGTCAACAGCCGCTGACGTCACTCAAACCAGAGATTACTTTCCCATAATTTGTGGACAATGAGCGATGACCGGAAACATGGGCAACCTTGAAGAATTGAGATACTTATGCAACACATGGGAATCTTTATTGAAGAAACGTTTCGCCACACAGTGGCTTCATCAGTCCAATACTGTTTCATATTGTTTCATTCCATGGAACAATGCTCTTCTCCAGACTGAGGGACTGACCACCTCAAAACTTTAAGGGTGATGGATTGATTACATCGTCTTCAAGTATCTTCTGCTTCTATCAACTTTTCTGTACTCGACTGAAGAAGCCTACTGTGTAGGCGAAACGTTTCGAAATAAAGATACCTAACTGTTGCATATGTGTCTTACCTAACAACCTGTCGGTATTTTATACCATTTTAATGTTCAGTCCAATACAACGTAGAAATGGGTAAGGAGAGAAGTTTGAGGTAATCAGTCCCTCAGCCTGGAATCGATGTGTTCAGTCCATCACTCTTGCAGGACTGAACACATCGATTCCAGGTTGAGGGACTGATTACCTCAAACTTCTCTCCTTACCCATTTCTACTTTGTATTGGACTGATGAAGCCACTGTGTGGCGAAACGTTTCTTCAATAAAGATTCCCATGTGTTGCATAAGTGTCTCAGTTTTTCATCTTGTCGGTTTTCTAAACCATTCATGACATGGGCAACCTTGAAAATATGGCCGACTTATCTTGAAGAACATGACGGCTATATTGAAGAACATGACGGCTATATTGAAGAACATGATGGCTATATTGAAGAACATGACGGCTATATTGAAGAACATGACGGCTATATTGAGGAACATGACGGCTATATTGAGGAACATGACGGCTATATTGAAGAACATGACGGCTATATTGAAGAACATGACGGCTATATTGAAGAACATGACGGCTATATTGAAGAACATGACGGCTATATTGAAGAACATGACGGCTATATTGAAGAACATGACGGCTATATTGAGGAACATGACGGCTATATTGAGGAACATGACGGCTATATTGAAGAACATGACGGCTATATTGAAGAACATGACGGCTATATTGAAGAACATGACGGCTATATTGAAGAACATGACGGCTATATTGAAGAACATGACGGCTATATTGAGGAACATGACGGCTATATTGAGGAACATGACGGCTATATTGAAGAACATGACGGCTATATTGAAGAACATGACGGCTATATTGAAGAACATGACGGCTATATTGAAAATGATCACTGAATGATGGTTATCTTAAAGAAAATGATGGTTATCATGCTGAAAATCTTCTGTCATTTTGGAAACACAGTTCCATCTTTAACCTAAAATGACCATCTTGTAAAAACTGCTGCCATCTTTGAAAAATAACCTGGCTGAAAAATGGCCACCATATAGAAAAAATGGCAGCTCTCTTGAAAAAATAAGAACATAAGAAAGAAGGAACACTGCAACAGGCGTACTGACCCATGCGAAGCTGGTCCATGCCACCCCCCGGCCAAGAACAGTGACCACCTAGTCAGGTCACTTCCACTTAAGGAAGGAGCACGGCACCAGACCTGGTAGCCCAAGCTAGTCAGGTCCAACTCACACCCACCCACACCCACTCATGTATTTATCCAACCTATTTTTAAAACTACACAAGGTCTTAGCTTCTATGACGGTACTCGGGAGTTTGTTCCACTCATCCACAACTCTTATTACCAAACCAGTGCTTTCCTATGTCCTTCCTGAATCTGAATTTTTCCAACTTGAAACCATTGCTACGAGTCCTGTCTTGGCTGGATATTTTCAGCACGCAATTCAAATCCCCTTTATTCCTGTTTTCCATTTATACACCTCATTCATATCTCCCCTAATTCTACGCCTTTCTAGAGAGTGCAGATTCAGGGCCCTCAGTCTGTCCTCATAGAGAAGATTTCTGATACATGGGATCAACTTTGTCATCCTCCTCTGTACGTTTTCCAGTGCATTTATATCCAACTGTGCAGCATAATCTAAATGAGGCCTAACCAGGGATATATAGAGTTGAAGAATAACCTGAGAACTTCTATTATTTATACTTCTTGATATGAAGCCAAGGATTCTGTTAGCTTTTTTTTTTTTTTTTACACAGGGTTTGACAAGGTTAAGGATCCCTAGCTTTATTGACAAGCTATTTACAGGTTAAGGATTCCTAACTTTATTGGCAAGCTAAGAGCTGTTACCTACATCAACTCATTTGAAAGCATTTTTATTGTTATGAGACATACAAGTAGGGAACAGGATGAAGTTGGAGCCATCTGTGGGCCAGCATTTTCATTTGATCAACTGACTTTATCTCGTTGACATCATTATGCTGTACGAATGTGTTCCATACTCGAGTCATCCTGGGTATGTATGATCTCAGATGGAGTGATGTTCTGGAGAAGGGTACAGCCAGAGTGAAGTTGCTGCTTTCTGCCCGTCTTGTGGCATAAAAGCTTGTTTCACGCTGTCCTCGAAGTGGATCAAAGTGTGGTACTTTGACAATATTGGCCTTGTACATAACAGTAAGGCCACCCACATCCCTCCTATGTTGAAGGCTCTGCTGAAATGACGATCTATCCAGGATTGGTCCAGGCGAGAGATGAGACGTCTTGCTCTGTTCTCTACTCTGTCAAGCAGTCGCAGATGAGAGGGGGGGGGGCAGGCAAACCAAGAAAGTAGAGCATACTCAAGGTGTGAGCGTACTTGTGCCTCGTACAGAATCTTGCAACCCATACTGTCAAGTAGATGCGAGATACGGCGAAGTGCTGTAAGCTTTCTGGCTGCCTTGTTTGCAAGATTTACAACATGGTTCTTCATGGTTAGTTTGGAGTCAAATTTCACCCCAAGGATATCAACTTCTCCAGGTGCCAACACCCTCCCATTCAACCTTACTACTGCACCAACATTACCATCATGGTGCCTAGAGACGATCATCATTTGCGTTTTCTCAGGTGCAAATGTTACTTGCCATCTATTTCCCCAAGCTGATATAGCTCTCAGCTGGTGATTGATGTAGCTTAGAGCAGCTGGCATTTCTTCTCTTGGATAAGTGAATGTCAGTGTACAGTCGTCTGCATATGCATGTGATTCTGGGGTGAGATGAAGAAGGTCGTTGAAGTAGACATTCCATAACAATGGTCCCAGCACGCTTCCTTGTGGAACACTTGCCCCAATAGGATGTCTTGCTGATTCCGTTCCATTGAGAACTACACTTAGAGATCTACCATGAAGGTAATCACTGAGGAGACATAGCGTAGAGCCTGCAATTCCCAGTGCTTGAAGTTTTGCTAAGAGGCCCTGGTGCCACACCCGGTCGAAACCGCCAGCAATGTCCAGTGCTACCACACAGCTGACTTTGGATTCATCCAGTGACTTGTGCCACTTAGTTGAGAGGTTTAACAACAGATCAGCAGCAGAGTAACCTTTCCTTGCGAACACTTATGCACTGTTGTCTTGGTTTCAGATTACTGCTAACCAGAACTCCTAAATCCTTTTCGCAATCAGTAGTATTAAGATCTACACTATTCAATTTATAAGTGGCATGGTTATTGTCCTGTCCAACATTTAGCACTTTGCATTTGTCTATATTAAACTGCATCTGCCACTTCTCCGACCACTGCATCAGTCTATTCAAATCATCCTGGAGTGCACTAATGTCCTCAGTAGAATGAATTGGACGGCCTATTTTGGTGTCATCAGCAAATTTGCTTATGTCGCTATTTATTCCCTCATCTATATCGTTTATGTAAATTGTGAACAGCAAGGGGCCCAACATTGACCCCTGTGGAACACCGCTCGTGACGTGCCCCCATTCTTATTTCTCCCCATTTATGCAAACTCTTTGCTGCCTATTTGTCAACCACGCCTCTACCCAAGAAAAAATTTCTATTCCGTGTGCCTTAAGTTTCCTCTAAAGTCTCTG
The DNA here is from genome assembly GCF_038502225.1 of Cherax quadricarinatus. Lineage (NCBI taxonomy): Eukaryota > Metazoa > Arthropoda > Malacostraca > Decapoda > Parastacidae > Cherax > Cherax quadricarinatus. The sequence continues at coordinate 15,552,388 of NC_091326.1, read as the reverse complement.
ATGTAGAACTCTATCGAAAGCCTTACTGAAGTCCATATACACAATATCATGTTCATTACCATGATCTACCTCCTCAAACACCTTAGCAAAAAAAGTTAGTAAATTTGTAAGACAGGAACGACCCTTAGTAAAACCGTGTTGAGATTCATTTTTCAATTTATGCCTATCAAGATGGCTACGAATTGCCTCGGCAATTATTGATTCCATAAATTTTCCCACTATGGAGGTAAAGCTTATTGGTCTATAGTTCGAAGCCAAGGACCTCTCACCTGCCTTGTAAATAGGTATTACATTTGCCATTTTCCACTTATCAGGCACTATGCCAGTTTGTAGTGATATGTTGAAAAGATTAGCCAAAGGTTTGCAAAGTTCCTCTTTATATTCCTTTAACACCCTTGCAAACAATTCGTCAGGACCTGGGGATTTGTTAGGTTTTAATTTCTCTATTTGTCTGAGGACCATGTCACTAGTTACTGCAATCGTGCATAGTTTATCTTCCAGTTCTACATAATCTATTATTTCTGGAATTTCGCTAGTATCTTCCTGAGTAAAAACTGAGAGGAAGTAAGAATTGAAAATGTCACACATATCCCTATCAGGTCAGATTCCTGTCAGTGATCTGACCAGAGTTACTCTTAAGTGGGCCTATCTTGTCTCTAATCTTACTTCTGTATACCTGAAAGAACCCTTTTGGGTTAGTCTTCGAATCCCTTGCGACCTTAGCCTCATAATCCCTTCTGGCTTTTCTTATTCCTTTTTTTTATTTCTCTCTTTAATTGAATATATTGATTTCTTAACTTCCCATCCCCTCTTTTCATATGCCTAAAAATGCCTCTCTTTTGACCAATGAGATGTTTTAATCTATTGTTCATCCATTTGGGACCATTTTGTTAGATCTAATTTCCCTACTCGGAACAAAAGTTGACTGAGCAGCTAGAACTATGCTCTGAAAAACTTCATATTGGCAACCAACACCAGCTACCTGATCCGTAGTCAGATCATCCCAATTCAGCCCACCCAGGTAATTTTTCAGTCCCATGAAATCAGCTAATCGAAAGTCTGGGACAGAGACTCGATTGCAGTTTACTGGGTAATTCCATAATATATTGAAACTAAGTGATTTGTGATCACTTTCCCCAAGCTCATCATTAACCTTAAGATTATTAATTAGCAAATCTTTGTTGGCAAGAACCAAGTCAAGCAAGTCAACCAAGTCGGACCGAAACGTCGTCGTAAGCTTCTCTCTTTTATGTGCGGGTTATTTGTGTATTGTTTCCTCTAGTTGGTTCTGTCACAAACTGCTTTAAAAAGCAGTCCTGAACCACATCCAGAAAGTCACTAGACTCAAGATTTTCTGTCATATTGTTCCAATCAATTTGCCTAAAGTTAAAATCCCCCATTAACACAACATTTTCATATCTAGACGCCTTATGAATTTCGTCCCATAACAGCTTACTGCACTCCCTATCAAGGTTTTGGGGCCTATATATCACACCTAAAATTAACTTTTCATACCCTTCGAGAAACTGTAGCCAAACAGATTCTGTGTCCGATGTTTCTATTCTTATATCTTGTCTAACACAATAATTTAAATTATCTCTGACATACATCGCCACTCCGCCACCCTTCCTGTTGACCCTATCAGTGTGGAATAGTTTATAACCCTTTATGCTGCATTCAGAAGGCATTTCTCTATCCTTCAAGTTGAACCAGGTCTCAGTTATAGCAATAATATCTATATTACCTGCACTTGCAAGTAATCTTAGCTCATCTATCTTATTTCTTAGACTCCTACTATTTGTATAGTAAACCTTAAGGAAGTTAGTCACTCGTTGCCCTCTACTGTCTCTCTTTGTTTGTTGATCAGTTGTTTTACCTTTATTAGGAACTTTATTTTGAATATTGTCTTTTAAACGTATCCCTGAGGTATCCTGGTAATATCTGCTGTTTCCAACAATAATACTGCAGCCTGACTGTTTCCCACAAACACCCATACCTCTATACTCTATCAGTTTAAAGTCCTAGACAAGTCATCAATTATCCCCCTCAATCGAACTGGCTAATGCAACCACTCCAGCCCCAGAGAGGTGAACACCATCCCTTGCATACATATCATGCTTGCCATAGAATTTGTCCCAGTTATCAACGAATGGGATTGCAAGTTCGTTGCAGTACCTGTCTAGCTAGCAGTTTACACCAATTTCCCTAGACATCCATTCATTGCCCACTCCCCTTCTATGCAGGATGCTACATATGATAGGGATCCCTCCCTTAGACCTGACTACTTCTATGGCTGACCTGTACTTATCCAGTAGCTCCTGTCTCGTGCCCTTCCCAGTGTTATTTCCACCAGCACTAAGACAGATAATGGGCTTGTTCCAATCACCTGACATAATATTATCCATCCTGCTAACCATGTCACCAACACCAGCTCCTGGGAGGCACACTCTCTGTCTGACTTTTCTATCTCTGTTACAAAAAGCACGGTCCATATATCTTACCTGAGAGTCTCCCACAATCGGAATATTCTTACCTTGATTAGTAAGGGAGTCAGAGGTACCTTTAACCCCACTAACCACTGAAGTACACTCGTCTTGGAGAACAGAGAATCGATTTCCTACCTTCACATCTTCTCTATTAACTCTTCTTATCTTCCTTCTTCCTGAACTGTGAACCACTTGCCACCTCAAGCGGCTGCCACTCTCACTGGTGGTAAGCATTTCCTCCTTACCAGCACGAACTATCTCACACTCACTCCCAAACACATCTAGGCGAAGCTTCAGCCTCCTATTTTCCTCCTGAAGAAGTAGAACCTCTTGCTTCAACACTTTAACCCGAGATTCTAAAACACTACAAGCCATATATACTACAAGCCATGGTGCTTGGTAACACCCCACGCTATTACCCAGACAGCTCAGGACAGGTATGACCACGCGTGACTACTGACCTCAGCGTACTGACAACTATCTTGAAAAATGACCACCATTTTGAAAAAAATGGCAGTTATATTGAAAAAATGGCCATCATCTAGAAAAAAATGGCAGCTGTCTTGAAAAAAATTACCACCGTCTTGAAAAAATGGCCACAATCTAAAAAAAATTTGCAGCTCTCTTGAAAAAAAATGGCATCTATCTTGAAAAAATGGCATCTGTCTGAAAAAATGGCCCTTCTGGGAAAAATGTCTTCGATCTTAATTTTTCAAAAGGTTTGCGCACCAATATTTATGTCTCCATTGTAACTGTGTTAAGTTTTATGGTTAAATAACATTAACTTACCTGAGGTATATATTGTGTGTTCCATTACTGGTAACGTGAGGTTAAACAGGTCAAAGATGGAAAGAAGGAGGGAGGGGAAGAAAGAATGAAAGAAGGAATAAAAAGGAAAGGAAAGAAATAAAGAAGGAAAGAAAAAGAAATGAATAGAAAGAAGAAAAGATATGAAGGCAGAAAGAAAAAAGAACGAAGGAAAGAAAGAAAGAAAGAAAGAAAGAAACAAGAAAAGAGAGCTAGTTACAGGGGAGGGGGGGGGGTCGAGCCAAAATTACAGCCTCCGACAAACTACATGATAACTGCCTTACCTTGTTATCTTCCCTGCCTGACCACTAATTACCCAGCTGGTGGCCTTGATTCCACCCCACATAGAACTACCTTAATTACGAGAGAAAAACATAGCGTGAGTGGTTGTTGTGTGACCTTGTATCACACTACATGTATGGACCCCTCAAGGAAGGTTCCTTGATGTTGGTGAGGGGCTCTTGATTTAGGGAATTGGATCTGTGCTCCAGTTCCCCGAATTAAGCCTGAATGCCTTCCACATCCCCCCCAGGCGCTGTATAATCCTCCGGGTTTAGCGCTTCCCCCTTGATTATAATAATAATAATAATAATACATGTATGGACCACCTAATTTATATATACATATATATATATATATATATATATATATATATATATATATATATATATATATATATATATATATATATATATAAACACTGATCTCTGGCTGAAGGAGACTCGAACCTACGAACCTTGGAACAAGGTACGCCAGAGATCAGTGTTTGTGTATATTTCGCCTGCTCTTGCGAATTCCTTGCATTGTTAAAATCTCTAGTAAGGCTGATGCATGCAGGGGATGAGATGAAAAGCTGTAAGCCTTCTCCCTGAAAGCTGGCTGCCTTGGATCAAAGTCTAGCGCAAGCTGGACTCCAAGGTATTGTCCAGTGTGGGTAGATTGGTAAAGCACTGCGTACCTTGTTCCAAGGTTCGTAGGTTCGAGTCTCCTTCAGCCAGAGATCAGTGTTTGTGTATATATATTTCAATATATTTTTCATTAATGTTAATGTAAAAATTTTTAATTTTGCTCCAAAAGAATCTTAGAAAACTTACCTAACCTTATTATAACAAGAACAATTTATTTTAGCCTTACCCAACTAAATATATTTTAGATTTGTTTACAGTAATTTAATACTAAACAAACACAGTTAAATATATTTTTTTCGTTAGGTTCAGAATGATTTTGGCGAAATTATTGCATACACAAATTTTCACTTGTCCTATATGGCAAGATGAACGTTGCTATTTAAGCCAAGATTGCAATTTCTACCTATTCGGCACGACATATATATATATATATATATATATATATATATATATATATATATATATATATATATATATATATATATATATATATATATGAGTTTGATGGGTTATGTTGTTGCTGCCTAGTGTCAGGTGATGGCGTAGTATAATGTTGACGTCACATAGTTATAACGACGAAGGTTGAATTAATTACCTTTTTTCAGATTTAATAATGCTTTCAGAAAGAACAAAAAGGCACAACACTGTGACTGGAACAATACAGAGTAAGCCGCACATTGGAGAGAGAACCTTACGACGACGTTTCGGTCCGACTTGGACCATTTACAAAGTCACACTGACACAAGAGAGAGAGGGAGCCGGTATATATTGCCTCCCTCACTGATACAAGGTCATAATGAGAAACAGGGTCATAATGAGGAATAGTGACATAATGAAAGACAGAGGGTCAGAAGGGACAAGTTACTGACGTCCGTCAAAGGTCAGTCCTGTGATCCATACAGTTTATCACACATGTGAAGGTCGTATCAGAGAAGATTGAAGCCTACATGTCCGTGTTCGCCGAGGATGCAAAACGATTCAAGAGAATATGAGCAGAAGATGATTGATAACAAGCTACAAGAGGGCGTTCATAGATTGTAAGAATAGTCCAACAAGTGGTTTTTGAATGCCAGCCACAGTACAACGAACAGTATTGAAACTTGTGCCCTGGGAAGACAACATCAAAGAGGAAAGTAGCACCTAGCATGAAGGAATATCAAGATTTCGGCCAAAGATAACATACCAACCGGGAAGGGAATAAATTTAAGATGTCAGGCAGGGAAAATAACCAGGCAGTCGATGTGACACCATAAACAGAACGTCAACACGCACTGCTGACGTTCTGTTAGCAACATGTGTATAGGCCGCGCAAAATTAGGGCCTGCTCGTAGGAATTTTAATTATCGTTAAAAATCCTTTGAGCTACACAGGTATAACCAATCCTTATATTTGATTATCTACCATCATGGTGCATGGGGGACAGGCATGGGGGGATGCTATACCAGGCTGACCAATCATAGTGCAGTGTACAGGTGTGGGGATGATGCTTGGCTAACATGATTACCCATATTTGTCTAAAGCAGCTCTGGAGTGTTGAGTTACAAAAACACGTGCAAATGCAGCTTCATACAATTACGTTTTTATGGATTTACGTTATTTGCTTCATCCTGTGGGTATCTGCCCCTTGTATCCAGTTCTGGAGTTGTTGCAGCTCTTTGAGTAGTTGTCCCTCTAAAGTGCTTGCAATTCTTCTCGCAACTCGTCCTCAATTTAGGAATCCAATGGCGTTCTCATAGCTGTCTGGTTCTTAGCTTTGCATTATCTAGCGTTCTCATAGCTGCCTGGTTCCTAGCTTTGCATTATCTAGCGTTCTCATAGCTGTCTGGTTCTTAGTTTTGCATTATATAGCGTTCTCATAGCTGTCTGGTTCTTAGCTTTGCATTATCTAGCGTTCTCATAGCTGTCTGGTTCTTAGTTTTGCATTATATAGCGTTCTCATAGCTGTCTGGTTCTTAGTTTTGCATTATATAGCGTTCTCATAGCTGTCTGGTTCTTAGCTTTGCATTATCTAGCGTTCTCATAGCTGTCTGGTTCTTAGCTTTGCATTATCTAGCGTTCTCATAGCTGTCTGGTTCTTAGCTTTGCATTATCTAGCGTTCTCATAGCTGTCTGGTTCTTAGTTTTACATTATCTAGCGTTCTCATAGCTGTCTGGTTCTTAGCTTTGCATTATCTAGCGTTCTCATAGCTGTCTGGTTCTTAGCTTTGCATTATCTAGCGTTCTCATAGCTGTCTGGTTCTTAGCTTTGCATTATCTAGCGTTCTCATAGCTGTCTGGTTCTTAGCTTTGCATTATCTAGCGTTCTCATAGCTTCCTTAAACTTAGTCACTGTTTTTCCAGCGTTGTTCTTGTTCTCGCGATTCATTCAATAATCAGGAGATTAGCCATTAAAGGAAGGAGGATCGAACCCCTACCACTCTTTGTCCTGGGTTACTCATTGAGTTACTGAACAATGTGCAGCTGCACAATGCACATTTTTTTAGAACATCCCTGCAGTACAAGTGTTCAACAAGAGTATCACATCACAACTGTACAACAAGTGTAACACATCACAACTGTACAACAAGTGTAACACGACATAACTGTACAACAAGCGTAACACGACATAACTGTACAACAAGCGTAACACATCACAACTGTACAACAAGCGTAACACGACACAACTATACAACAAGTGTTACATGATATAACTATACAAATGTACGTAATACAACTATACTTGACGTATGGTTCCTGGTGAGGTATATACCTTTCCGTGACCCACACATATATTCCTCTCCGTTATTCCACCATTGTCGGGGGTAAAATCATATCCCATTAACCCTCCACCCAATAACTTAGCGTAATTAACGCTCTCCTCTTGATTACCTCCTAGTTCCTCCTGTCTCTGTCAGCTGCTGTCTAATACTCGCGTGTTCTTGCTGTCTCTCTGACAGCCCTTCTTTGTTTTCTATCTTGTGCTTCTCTCTGTTTGTTTATTGTCATTTGCTGCCTTTCGTAACTGTTATCTGCTTCTTTCGTTTTATTTGTTTTCTTTTCTGCCTCAGTTATTACCCGGCTATATTATGCGTAAGTGTCTTGTGTATAGCCGCGTTGGTCTGTGTTACGTCTAGGAAGTAATGTTATGCTCGATATAGTCATTTGGAGGGTCCTTTAACCTTGTTAAAAGAGCACTAACACATATGTGTATTCTCTCTCTCTCTCTCTCTCTCTCTCTCTCTCTCTCTCTCTCTCTCTCTCTCTCTCTCTCTCTCTCTCTCTAAAAGATAATATTTGAGTTATTTGAGGTGGGTTATAACGTTGTTAAACTTACCTGAATCGTGCTTAAGATTATACCTGGAGTATACCTGGAGAGGGTTTCGGGGGTAAACGGCCCCGCGGCCCGGTCTATGACCAGGCCTTATGGTGGGATCAGGGCCTGATCAACCAGGCTGTTACTGTTGGCCGCACGCAACCCGACGTATGAACCACAGTCCGGCTGGTCAGGTACTGACTTTAGTTACCTGTCCAGCGCCTTCTTGAAGACAACCAGGGGTCTATTGGTAATCCCCCTTAAGATGTATGCTGGGAGGCAGTTAAACAGTCTCGGGCCCCTGACACTTACTGTGTCGTCTCTTATCGTGCTAGTGACACTCCTGCTTTTAATTGGGAGCATGTTGTATCGTCTGCCGAGTCTTTTGCTCTCATAGGATTTTCCAAGTGTATAGAATCATGTATCTTTCCCTCCTGCGTTCCAGGGAGTACAGGTTGAGGAACTTCAAGCGTTCCCAGTAACTAAGGTGTTTTATCGCAGTTATGCGTGCCGTGAAGGTTCTCTGTACATTTTCTAGGTCAGCAGTTCCACCTGCCTTGAAAGGTGCTGTTAGTGTGCAGCAATATTCCAGCCTAGATAGAACAAGCGACCTGAAGAGTGTCATGGGCTTAGCATCCCTGGTTCTGAAGGTTCTCATTATCCATCCTGTCATTTTTCTAGCAGATGCGATTGATACAATGCTGTGGTCTTAAAAAGTTAAATCCTTGACATTATCACTCCCAGGTCTTTTACATTAGTTTTTCGCTCTATTGTGTGGTTGGAATTTGTTTTATATTCCGATATAGTTTTAATTTCCTCACGTTTTCCATATCGGAGTAATTGAAATTTCTCATCATTGAACTTCATATTGTTTTCTGCAGCCCATTTAAAGATTTAGTTGATGTCCGCCTGGAATCTTGCAGTGTCCTCAATGGAAGACACTGTCATGTAAATTCAGGTGTCATCTGCAGAGGAAGACATGAGGATGAGGAACAGGATGGGAGCGAGTACTGTGCCTTGTGGAACAGAACTTTTCACAGTAGCTGCCTAAGACTTTACTCTGTTTACTGTTACTCTTTGTGTTTTGTTTGTGAGGAAGTTATAGATACATCTACCAACTTTTCCTGTTATTGCTTTATCATGCATTTTGTGCACTATTACACCATGGTCACACTTGTCAAAGGTTTTTACAAAGTCTGTGTATATTACATTTACATTCTGTTTGTTTTCTATAGCATCCAGGAACTTGTCATAGTGGTCCAGTAGATGGGAGAGGCAGGAGCGACCTGATCTAAACCCATGTTGCCCTGTGTTATGTAATTGATGGGTATCTAGATTCTAGATGGCTGACGATCTTGCTTCTTAGAACCCTTTCAAAGATATTTATGATATGGAATGTTAGCGCTATCGGTCTGTAGTTCTTTGCTATTGCTTTAGTGGGGTTGTGACTGTAGCTTTCAGCAGCTGTGGGACGACCACAGGATCCATGCTGCCTCAACATAGCATGTTACAATCACATGATAGTGGCTTCTTGCAGTTCTTGATCAACACTCTTGCTTCCTAACTTCAAAAGAAATAGAAAATTTCTTAAAATATACCCTTATTATTATTATTATTATTATTATTATTATTATTATTATTATTATTATTATTGGTGTTATACTCACCCCAAGATTTTTTTCTTGAGTGAGGTTTGAAGGCTCTGACCCCCTAGACTGTACTCCGTCTGCAGTCTTCTTTCCCCTTCCCCAATCTTCATGACTTTGCAGTTGGTGGGATTGAACTCCAGGAGCCAATTGCTGGACCAGGTCTGCAGCCTGTCCAGATCCCTTTGTAGTTCTGCCTGGTTTTCGATCGAGTGAATTCTTCTCATTTACTTTACGTCATCTGAAAACAGGGACACTTCGGAGTCTATTCCTTCCGTCATGTCGTTCACAAATACCAGAAATAGCACTGGTCCTAGGACTGACCCCTGTGGGACCCCGCTGGTCACAGGTGCCCACTCTGACACCTCGCCACGTACCATGACTCGCTGCTGTCTTCCTGACAAGTATTCCCTGATCCATTGTAGTGCCTTCCCTGTTATCCCTGCTTGGTCCTCCAGTTTTTGCACCAATCTCTTGTGTGGAACTGTGTCAAACGCCTTCTTCCAGTCCAAGAAAATGCAATCCACCCACCCCTCTCTCTCTTGTCTTACTCTGTCACCATGTCATAGAACTCCAGTAGGTTTGTGACACAGGATTTCCCGTCCCTGAAACCATGTTGGCTGCTGTTGATGAGATCATTCCTTTCTAGGTGTTCTACCACTCTTCTCCTGATAATTTTCTCCATGACTTTGCATACTATACTTGTCAGTGACACTGGTCTGTAGTTTAGTGCTTCATGTCTGTCTCCTTTTTTAAAGATTGGGACTACATTTGCTGTCTTCCATGCCTCAGGCAATCTCCCTGTTTCGATAGATGTATAGAATATTGTTGTTTGGGGTACACATAGCACCTCTGCTCCCTCTCTCAGGACCCATGGAGAGATGTTATCTGGCCCCATTGCCTTTGAGGTATCTAGCTCACTCAGAAGCCTCTTCACTTCTTCCTTGGTTGTGTGTACTGTGTCCAGCACTTGGTGGTGTGCCCCACCTCTCTGTCTTTCTGGAGCCCCTTCTGTCGCCTCTGTGAACACTTCTTTAAATCTCTTGTTGAGTTCCTCACATACTTCACGGTCATTTCTTGTTGTCTCTCATCCTTCCTTCCTTAGCCTGATTACCTGGTCCTTGACTGTTGTTTTCCTCCTGATGTGGCTGTATAACAGCTTCGGGTCAGATTTGGCTTTCGCTGCTGTGTCGTTTTCATATTGTCGTTGGGCCTCCCTTCTTATCTGTGCATATTCATTTCTGGCTCTATGACTGCTCTCCTTATTCTCCTGGGTCCTTTGCCTTCTATATTTCTTCCATTCCCTAGCACACTTGGTTTTTGCCTTCCTGCACCTTTGGGTGAACCATGGGCTCATCCTGGCTTTTTCATTAATCCTGTTACCCTTGGGTACAAACCTCTCTTCAGCCTCCTTGTACATTGTTGCTACATATTCCATCATCTCATTAACTGGCTTCTCTGTCAGTTCTCTGTCCCACTGAACCCCGTTCAGGAAGTTCCTCATTCCCGTGTAGTCCCCTTTCTTGTAGTTTGGCTTCATTCATCCTGGCCTTCCTGCTTCTCCCTCCACTTGTAGTTCTACTGTGTATTCGAAGCTTAAAACCACATGATCGCTGGCCCCAAGGGGTCTTTCATATGTGATGTTCTCAATATCTGCACTACTCAAGGTGAATACTAGGTCCAGTCTTGCTGGTTCATCCTCCCCTCTCTCTCTTGTAGTGTCCCTCATGTGTTGGTACATGAAGTTTTCCAGTACCACCTCCATCATCTTAGCCCTCCATGTGTCTTGGCCCCCATGTGGCTCCAAGTTCTCCCAATTGATCTCCTTGTGGTTAAAGTCACCCATGATCAGGAGCTTTGCCCTGCATGCATGAGCTCTTCTGGCCACTGCAGCCAGTATGTCAACCATCGCTCTATTGCACTCGTCATTCTCTTGCCTTGACCTCCTGCTGTTCTGTGGTGGGTTATACATCACTGCAATTACCACCTTTGGACCTCCAGAGTGAAGTGTTCCCGCTATGTAATCGCTTGCTTCTCCGCTGTCTCCTCTCTCCAGCTCATCAAAATTCCATCGGTTTTTTGATCAACAGTGCCACTCCTTCACCCCCCCCCCCTGTTCCCTCTGTCTTTCCTCAGGATCTGGTATCCCATTGGAAAGATGGCATCTGTTATCATACATGTTAGCTTGGTTTCTGTGAGAGTTATGATGTCTGGTGATGCCTCTTTGGCTCTTTTGTGCCACTCCTCCCACTTATTTGTTATTTCATCAGCGTTTGTGTACCATACCTTCAGTTTCCTTTCCAACACTGTGGTTTGGGGGGCCTGTGAGGGTGGGAGACCTGGTAGCATACTGTGGGATTCTATAGCTGGGTGTTAGGTGGAAGCTGTGAGTGCTGTGAGCTGTAGTTTGTGTTGGGATGGTGTTCTTCGGATAGTTGTGTGTGTGCTTGCCCTTGCTGCTCTGTTCTGCTCTGATTGACCTCTGCTGGTTCCATCCTTGTCTCCTTTCTTTACTCCTTTCGCTTTTTTGTCCTCTCCCTCAGCTGCTGTCGTTCTGTTTGTGTTCTGTCTCTGTCTAGAAATACCCTCTTGTACTTTTCCGAGTATTTCAACCGTGGTTTCTCTTGGAGGATCCTGTTCCACACTGTTTCTGGAGTGAGAATCAGCTTGATCAGTCGTTTTCTCCCCTTCAAGTACCCGCTATTCTCTGAAAATTTACAATTTCGTCCATGTCTTCTTCACCTATTTCCGTGATGATGTTCTCAATCTCCTTTCTTTCTGCCTGCCATCTTTCAGTGTGTGTCCTTTCCTGTCTCTCCTGAAGCCCATGGATAAACACTGATTTTGCCCTTTCCTCCTCCCATTGCCTCTCCCTCTGTGACTCTGGTTCCTGTCTGTATCTGGTCATTTTCTCCCTTGTTTTTTCCAGTGGCTCTTGGTAGCATTGTTGTGCCTCTGCATTTGACCTATCACCCTCCCCACCTGCACCCAGCTGCTCTCCCCTTTCACTTCTTGGCTCTTCTTGGCAGGTTGATATGACCTTAGCATAATTCATATCTCCTTCCTGTTCGGCCTCTCAGCTTCATATGCTGTGTCTTCTCTGGTCAATGTCCTTGTAACTTGCTTCAGCCTGTTTACCTCATCTTCTAGGACCCTTATCCTGGTTACTGAAGTTTCGACTTGTGCCTCCCAATTCTTCTTCTCCTTCTCCAACCTCTTTTCTAATTTCACAGAAAGCTCTGTCTCCATTTTTTCAGAAAGCTCTCCTAATTTTCTCTCCCACTCTTGTTCCATCCTTTTCCACTGCTCCTCCATCCACTCCTCCCTACCAGAACCATTCTCATCTGATCCCTGGTTCCTGCGAGCCCTCACCATTTTCTTTTTCTTCTTTTTTCCCTCTTCCCTTTTTTCCCCTTTTTTGAAAATGAAAAGAGTGAGAGAGAGAGAGAGGGAGAAAGAGAAGGAAAGAGAGAGAAGGGAAAGGTAGGAGAGAGGGGGAGAGTGAGAAGGGAAAAGGGAAGAGAGAGAGAGCGGGGGGAGAGGGGGCAAAGAGAGGGGAGAGAGAGGGAGAGAGACAGGGCAGAAGGGGAGAGAGGGGGGAGATGGAAGAGAGAAAAGGGAGAGAGAGGATAGGGGGAGAGAGAGGGGAGAGAGAGAGATGGAAAATGGGAGAGGGGAGAGATAATGATAGGGGGAGAGATGTTAGAGGGGGAGAGATGTTAGAGGGAGGAGGTGTTAGAGGGAAGAGATGTTAGAGGGGAGAGATGGGAGAGAGGAGAGAGATAGGTGTGTGTGTGTGTGTGTGTGTGTGTGTGTGTGTGTGTGTGTGTGTGTGTGTGTGTGTGTGTGTGTGTGTGCATGTGTGTGTGTGTGTGTGTACTCACCTAATTGTACTCCCCAAATTGTGGTTGCAGGGGTCGAGACTCAGCTCCTGGCCCTGCCTCTTCACTGACCGCTACTGGGTCCTCCCTCTCCCTGCTCCATGAGCTTTATCATACCTCGTCTTAAAATTGTGTATGGTTCCTGCCTCTACTACATCACTTGCCACACTATTCCACTTCCTAATAACTCTGTTGCTGAAGAAATACTTCCTAACATCCCTTTGACTCATCTGAGTCTTCAATTTCCAATTGTGACCCCTTGTTTCTGTGTCCTATCTCTGGAACATCCTGTCTCTGTCCACCTTATCTATTCCAAGCAGTATTTTGTATGTCGTTATCATGTTTCCCCTGACCCTTCTGTCCTCCAGTGTCGTCAGACAGATTTCCCTTAACCTTTCTTCGTAAGACATTCCCCTGAGCTCTGGAACCAGCCTTGTTGCAAGCTTTTGCACTTTCTCTAATTTCTTGACATGTTTGACCCGGTGTGGGTTCCAAACTGGTGCTGCGTTCTCCAGTATGGGCCTGAAGTACACAGTGTACAGTGTCTTGAACGATTCCTTACTGAGGTATCGGAACGCTATTCTCAGGTTTGCCAGGCGCCCATATGCTGCAGCAGTTATCTGATTAATGTGGGCTTCTGGAGGCGTACTGGGTATTATCCTCACCCCAAGATCTTTCTCCTTGAGTGAGGTTTGCAGTCTTTGGCCATCTAGCCTATACTCTGTTTACGGTCTTCTTTGCCCTTCCCCGATCTTCATGACTTTGCATTTGTCAGGGTTAAATTCTAGGAGTGTGCGTGTGTGCATGCGTGTGTGTGTGTGCATGTGTGTGTGTGTGTTTGTGCTTGTGTGTTTACTTATGTTCGTAACGAATGTAAATTATTCACCGCCCCTCCCTTCCCCTTCTTCCCTTCCCCTCCCGATTCCCCCTCCCCCTCCACCCTCCCCATTCCCCCTCCCCCTCCCCCCTCCACCGTCCATTACGGTGACGCTGCTATGTATGCGGAGCGACCCATTAACTAATGCGCCGGGACACGCAGACCCATCTTTTATAACACCTGAATTCCCTTCCCCTTCTGTTTTTATTAGGGACTATTCAAGAGGAAGTGGATCAGTAACTAAAGTGCGCCTCTCGTCAAATAAAGTGCGCCTCTGGTCAAATAAAGTGCGCCTCTGGTCAAATAAAGTGCGCCTCTGGTCAAATAAAGTGCGCCTCTCAAGTAAAGTGAACTTGGTAATGAATTCCAGGGTGTCATTAAAAGTTAAGTGACAGAAGAGTGCAACAAAGAGCAGATTGACATGTAAGTGGATCCACTTAGGAAAAAAACAGTTGGAGTTGTGCTGGAGTCCTGGAGGAACAAGTGGATGTATTGATATGAGAACCTGTACACTAAACACAGGACCTGTACCCTTAATACAGGACCTGTACCCTTAACACAGGACCTGTACAATTAACACAAGGCCTGTGCCCTTAACACAGGACCTGTACAACTAACACAGAACCCATACCTTTAACACACGACCTGTACCCTTAACACACGACCTGTACCCTTAACACAGGACCTGTACAATTAACACAGGGCCTGTGCCCTTGACACAGGACCTGTTCCCTTAACACAGGACCTGCACCCTTAACACAGAACCCGTACCCTTAACACACGACCTGTACCCTTAACACACGACCTGTACTCTTAACACAGGACCTGTACAATTAACACAGGGCCTGTGCCCTTAACACAGGACCTGTTCCCTTAACACAGGACCTGTTCCCATAACACAAGACCTGTTCCCTTAACACAGAAAACGTACCCTTAACACAGAACCCGCACCCTTAACACATGACCTGTACCCTTAACACAGTACCTGTTCCCTTAACGCAGGACCTGCACCCTTAACAGAACCCGTACCCTTAACACAGGACCTGTCCCCTTAACACAGGACCTGTACCCTTAACACAGAACCCGTACCCTTAACACAGGACCTGTACCCTTAACGCAGGACCTGTACACTTAACACAGAACCTGCACCCTTAACACAGGACCTGTACACTTAACACAGAACCTGTACCCTTAACACGGGACCTGTACCCTTAACACAGGACCTGTACCCTTAACACAGGACCTGTACCCTTAACACAGGACCTGTACCCTTAACACAGAACCTGTACCCTTAACACAGAACCTGTTCCCTTAACACAGGACCTGTTCCCTTAACACAGGACCTATACTCTTAACACACGACCTGTTCCCTTAACACAGGACCTATACCCTTAACGCAGGACCTGTTCCCTTATAGCACCTGTTCCCTTAACACAGAACCTGTACCCTTAACACACGACCTGTTCCCTTAACACAGGACCTGTTCCCTTAAAACAGAACCTGTTCCCTTAACACAGAACCTGTACTCTTTACACAGGATCTGTTCCCTTAACACAGGACCTATTCCTTTAACACTAGACTTGTTCCTTTAACACAGAACCTGTTCCCTTAACACAGAACCTGTACCCTTAACACAGGATCTGTACCCTTAACACAGGACCTGTTCCCTTAACATAGAACCTGTACCCTTAACGCAGAACCTCTACCCTTAACACAGGACCTGTTCCCTTAACACACAACCTGTACCCTTAACACAGGACCTGTTCCCTTAACACAAAACCTGCACCCTTAACACAGGGTCTGTACCCTTAACACAGGAACTGTTCCCTTAACACAGGATCTGTACCCTTAACACAGGATCTGTTCCCTTAACATAGAACCTGTACCCTTAACACAGGACCTGTACCCTTAACACAGGACCTGTTCCCTTAACATAGAACCTGTTCTCTTAATACAGAATCTGTACCCTTAACACAGGACCTGTTCCCTTAACATAGAACCTGTTCCCTTAACACAGGACCCTTAAAACAGAACCTGTACCCTTAACACAGGACCTGTACCCTTAACACAGGACCTGTACCCTTAACACAGGACCTGTTCCCTTACACAGAACCTGTACCCTTAACACAGAATCTGTACCCTTAACACAGGACCTGTTCCCTTATCACAGAATCTGTACCCTTAACACAGAACCTGTACTCTTAACACAGGACCTGTCCCCTTAACACAGGACCTATTCCCTTAACACAGAACCTGTACCCTTAACACAGGACCCTTAAAACAGAATCTGTACCCTTAACACAGGACCTGTACCCTTAACACAGGACCTGTACCCTTAACACAGGACCTGTTCCCTTACACAGAACCTGTACCCTTAACACAGAATCTGTACCCTTAACACAGGACCTGTTCCCTTATCACAGAATCTGTACCCTTAACACAGAACCTGTACTCTTAACACAGGACCTGTCCCCTTAACACAGGACCTGTTCCCTTAACACAGAACCTGTACCCTTAACACAGGACCTGTTTCCTTAACAAAGGATCTATACCCTTAACACAGGACCTGTACCCTTAACAAAACCTGTACCCTTAACACAGGACCTGTTACCTTAACACAGAACCTGTACCCTTAACACAGGACCTGTTTCCTTAACAAAGGATCTATACCCTTAACACAGGAACTGTACCCTTAACAAAACCTGTACCCTTAATACAAAACCTGTACCCTTAACACAGGACCTGTTGCCTTAACAAAGGATCTATGCCCTTAACACAGGACCTGTCACCTTAACACAGGACCTGTACCCTTAACACAGGACCTGTTTCCTTAACACAGAACCTGTACCCTTAACACAGAACCTGTACCCTTAACACAGGGCCTGTTCCCTTGATACAGGACCTGTACCCTTAACACAGGACCTGTACCCTTAACAAAGGACCTGAACTCTTAACACAGGACCTGTTCCATTAACACAGAACCTGTTCCTTTAACAAAGAACCTGTTCCTTTAACACAGAACCTGTTCCCTTAACACAGGACCTGTTCCCTTAACACAGGACCTGTTCCCTTAACACAGAACCTTTACCCTTAACACAGGACCTGTACCCTTAACAAAGAACCTGAACTCTTAACACAGGACCTGTTCCATTAACACAGAACCTGTTCCTTTAACAAAGAACCTGTTCCTTTAACACAGAACCTGTTCCCTTAACACAGGACCTGTTCCCTTAACACAGGACCTGTTCCCTTAACACAGAACCTGTTCCCTTAACACAGGACCTGTTCCCTTAACAGAGAACCTATACCCTTAACACAGAACCTGTACCCAAAACACAGAACCCTTAACATAGAACCTGTACTCTTTTTATTTATTTATTTATTTATTTATTTACAATTTGAGCACACATACAGAGGTACAAAAAATACAGATAAGAGCAGCATGCCAAAGCCACTTATACTATGCATAGCATTACGGGCTGGCTTAAAATTAACTTAAGATTAACTAAGCAATGATGAAATCAATGATAAAACATTACTGTAAACAGATAACTATAAAGCACAAGTGAGTATTACAAAGACAGGTCATATGGTTGCATGCATTGTTGTACATTCAGTCGTATGAAGTATTCTGTTAGGTAGTGTATTTAAAAATTAATAAAGTTAGATTCGGTTTTAGGTTTAACATTTATGTGATATAATTGTGAGAAACATTTAAGATATACAATTTATAAGGTTCAGTTATTCAGTATTTATTTGGTTTTGGGTGAGTAAGTGATCTTTGAGAAGAGACTTGAATTTATGAACAGGTAGTGTTTCTTTTATATTTACAGGTAATGAATTCCAGATTTTAGGGCCTTTTATGTTTACCTGGAGTGAGTTCCGGGGGTCAACGCCCCCGCGGCCCGGTCTGTGACCAGGCCTCCTTAGGTCAGTGTCCCAGGATGCGACCCACACCAGTCGACTAACACCCAGGTACCCATTTTACTGATGGGGAACATAGACAACAGGTTGAAAGTAACACGTCCAATGTTTCTACTCTGGCTGGGAATCGAACCCAGGCCCTCACCGTGTGAAGCGAGAGCGTTAACCACCAGGCCACCAGATTGCATTGAGTTTTTGCATAGCGTGAGATGTGTTATGGCCATGTGTTCTGTTGAGGTTGGCAAGGAGATGTTTGAGGGGAGGGTTAATATCAGAGTTAAGTGTTCTATGTATGTAATAAGTGCAATAATAAGTATGGATGTTTTGTATGGTGAGTAGGTTGAGTATTTTGAATATTGGTGGAGTGTGCTTCCTGTAGTGAGAATTTGTTATCATTCTGACTGCAGCCTTTTGTTGGGTAATTAGTGGTCTGAGATGGTTAATTGTTGTTGATCCCCATGCACAAATTCCATAGGTGAGATAGGGGTAAATAAGAGTGATATAGGGCCAGGAGGGCTGACTGTGGAACATAGTACCGTATCTTCGATAGTATGCCTACAGTCTTGGAAATTTTCTTAGAAATTTGTTGTATATGTGTATGAAATTTGAGTCTATTATCAAGGTGGATTCCTAAGAATTTTCCCTCTGTTAGCTTTGTGATAGGTGATCCGTTTATTATTATGTTAAGAGGGACATCTGTAGCTCTGTTACCAAACTGAATGAAGTAGGTTTTGTCAACGTTTAGTGTAAGTTTGTTAGTCCTCATCCAGGTAGATATTTTCTGTAATTCGGTGTTTACAGTATTGGCTAGCGTGACTGGGCTCGGGTGAGAGAAGACGTATATAGTGTCATCTGCAAATAGTGTGGGTTTGAGTAATTGCGAAGCATTTGGTAGGTCATTTATGTATAGGAGAAAGAGAAGAGGGCCAAGGACACTTCCCTGTGGGACACCAACTGTAATTGGTTGTGCAGAAGAGTTTGCCCCATTTGCGTACACATATTGGCTTCTGTTGCTGAGGTAAGACTTGAGGTAGTTGAGGGAGTGCCCTCTAATACCATAGTGTGACAATTTTACGTGGAGCAAGTCATGGTCAACTGTATCAAAAGCTTTACGTAAGTCAATGAAGATCCCCAGTGGGACTTCTTTTTTCTCTATTGCAGTGTATATATGTTCTAGCATGTGTATAATAGCATCATTAGTATTTTTATTAGGCCTGAATCCAAATTGGCAGGGGTTGAGAATGTTATGGGAGATGAGGTAGGAGTAGATTCGTTTATGAAATAATTTTTCGAAGATTTTTGAGAGAGGGTGTAAATTGGATATTGGCCTATAGTTATTCAACTCTGTTTGGTCTCCTCCTTTGTGGATCGGGGTGACCCTTGCTGTTTTGAGAACTGTAGGGAAGGTGGAGGATTCAATGGATTTGTTAGTGTTGCAATGATTGGTGATAGTACTTGTGACACTTTTTGGTATATAAAGGGTGGTAAGGTATTTAAATCTCCTGCCTTGTTTTTTAGTGCGTTGATAATAAGGGAGACTTCGTATGGGTTAGTCGGAGCTGGGAACAGTGTGTTCGGGTAGTTGCCAGTGAGGTAGTCATTTGGTGAGGTATCTGAGCTTGGGATTTTATTGGCAAGGTTTTGTCCTATAGTGGAGAAGAAATCATTGAGTCTGTTTGCTGTTTCTGTTGGTGGGAGTTGGGGTTCATCTGATTTTGCTAATTTTATTTCGCTATTTCGTGATATCTTTTTTGTTCCCAGAATTTCTGATAGGGTTTTCCAGGTCTTTTTTATATCACCTCGTAAGTTGGATAATCTGTTCTCATAATGCAATTTTTTTGCCCTTCTTATCTTAACACAGAACCTGTACCCTTAACACAGAACCTGTACCCTTAACACAGAACCTGTGCCCTTAACACAGAACCTGTTCCCTTAACACAGAACCTGTACCCTTAATACAGGACCTGTTTCCTTAACACAGAACCTGTACCCTTAACACAGGACCTGTTCCCTTACACAGAACCTGTACCCTTAATACAGGACCTGTACCCTTAACACAGAATCTGTAACCTTAACACAGGACCTGTTCCCTTAACACAGAATCTGTACCCTTAACACAGAACCTGTACTCTTAACACAGGACCTGTTCCCTTAACACAGGACCTGTTCCCTTAACACAGAACCTGTACCTTTAACACAGGACCTGTTCCCTTAACATAGAACCTGTACCCTTAACACAGAACCTGTTCCCTTAACACAGAACCTGTACCCTTAACACAGGACCTGTACCCTTAACACAGGACCTGTTCCCTTAACAAAGGATCTATACCCTTAACACAGGACCTGTTCCCTTAACACAGGACCTGTTCCCTTAACAAAGGTTCTATACCCTTAACACAGGACCTGTTCCCTTAACACAGAACCTGTACCCTTAACACAGATCCTGTACCCTTAACACAGGACCTGTTCCCTTAACAGAGGATCTATACCCTTAACACAGGACCTGTTCCCTTAACACAGAACCTGAACCCTTAACACAGAACCTGTGCCCTTAACACAGGACCTGTTTCCTTAACAAAGGATCTATACCCTTAACACAGGACCTGTACCCTTAACACAGGACCTGTTCCCTTAACATAGAACCTGTTCTCTTAATGCAGAATCTGTACCCTTAATACAGGACCTGTACCCTTAACACAGGACCTGTTCCCTTAACATAGAACCTATTCCCTTAACACAGGACCTGTTCCCTTAACACAGGACCTGTTCCCTTATCACAGAACCTATACCCTTAACACAGAACCTGTGCCCTTAACACAGAACCTGTACCCTTAACACAGAACCCTTAAAACAGAACCTGTACCCTTAACACAGGACCTGTACCCTTAACACAGGACCTGTTCCCTTACACAGAACCTGTACCCTTAACACAGAATCTGTACCCTTAACACAGGACTTGTTCCCTTACACAGAACCTGTACCCTTAACACAGAATCTGTACCCTTAACACAGGACCTGTCCCCTTAACACAGGACCTGTTCCCTTAACACAGAACCTGTACCCTTAACACAGGACCTGTTTCCTTAACAAAGGATCTATACCCTTAACACAGGACCTGTACCCTTAACAAAACCTGTACCCTTAACACAGGACCTGTTCCCTTAACACAGGACCTGTTCCCTTAACACAGAACCTGTGCCCTTAACACAAAACCTCTACCCTTAACACAGGACCTGTTGCCTTAACAAAGGATCTGTGCCTTTAACACAGGACCTGTCCCCTTAACACAGGACCTGTACCCTTAACACAGGACCTGTTCCCTTAACACAGAACCTGTACCCTTAACACAGAACCTGTACCCTTAACACAGGGCCTGTACCCTTAACACAGGACCTGTACCCTTAACACAGAACCTGTACCCTTAACACAGGACCTGTTCCCTTAACACAGAACCTGTACTCTTAACACAGGACCTGTACCCTTAACACAGGACCTGTACCCTTAACACAGGACCTGTTCCCTTAACACATGATTTGTTCCCTTAACACAGAACCTGTACCCTTAACACAAGTCCTGTTCCCTTAACAAAGGATCTATACCCTTAACACCGGACCGGCCCCCTTAACACAGGACCTGTACCCTTAACACAGGACCTGTTCCCTTAACACAGAACCTGTACCCTTAACACAGGGCCTGTACCCTTAACACAAAACCTGTACCCTTAACACAAGACCTGTTCCCTTAACAAAGGATCTATACCCTTAACACGGGACCTGTACCCTTAACACAGGACCTGTACCCTTAACACAGGACCTGTACCCTTAACACAGGACCTGTTCCCTTAACACATGATTTGTTCCCTTAACACAAAACCTGTACCCTTAACACAAGTCCTGTTCCCTTAACAAAGGATCTATACCCTTAACACCGGACCGGCCCCCTTAACACAGGACCTGTACCCTTAACACAGGACCTGTTCCCTTAACACAGGACCTGTACCCTTAACACAGAACCTGTACTCTTAACACAGGACCTGTTCCCTTAACACAGGACCTGTACCCTTAACACAGGACCTGTTCCCTTAACACAGGACCTGTACCCTTAACACAGGACCTGTACCCTTAACACAGGACCTGTACCCTTAACACAGGACCTGTTCCATTAACACAACCTGTTCCTTTAACACAGAACCTGTTCCCTTAACACAGAACCTGTACTCTCAACATAGGACCTGTTCCCTTAACAGAGGCTTTATACCCTAAACAAAAACCCTATACCATAAAGACCCTGTACTCTAATGAGGGACTCTTCGTGAGGGACTCGTCTGTTTTTAGGGATGTTATGCCCAATTTACTCTGGGTCAGGGCGTGTGTAGGTAACCATGGGTGAGTTGTGGATTAGAGAGAGAGACAGAGAGAGAGAAAGGAAAGGTCAAGGGTGGTTTGTGTTGTTTGAGTGGGTGTGTGTGGGTGTGTGTGGGTGTGTGGGGTGGAGAGTGAAGGCACTCTGAGGCTAGTACGAGGCACTGGAGAAACGGGCGTGGTAGGAGGGTGGGTGGTTCTGTGGGTGTTGTACCTGACTGGGCGGTGCACGGGCGGGAGGGGTGGTAGTGGTGGTAGCGGTGGTGGTAGTGGTGGTGGTAGTGATTGTAGTTGTGGTGGTGGTGGTGGTGGTGGTAGTACTGGTAGTAGTGGCGATGGTGGCGGCGGCGGCGGCGGCGGCGGCGGCGGCGGCGGCGGCGGCGGCAACGGCACAACCAATGGTTGCACTCAGACTCAGTTGCCTTTGGAAGCCTAGTGAGGGTGGGTGTTGCGACACTGCTCTCTCTCTCTCTCTCTCTCTCTCTCTCTCTCTCTCTCTCTCTCTCTCTCTCTCTCAGTTACTTTACCCTCTCTTACTATTACCTCTTTCACACTTTCCCCTCTTTCTTACTATCCCCTCTCCACCGTTTTTTTTTTCTCTCTTTTAATTTCCCCTCTCTGTCTTAGTTACCCTCCATTCTCTGTTTCTCTCTCACTCTCCCCTCTTTCTATCTCTAACTTACTCTCCCCTCAGACACCCTGGGGTGAGATGTGTCCCCCAGGGTGTTGGTTCCAGGAACCGTAACATATTCTTGCCCCCTAGTGAACCATCCCCTGCTGAACATACCAGTCCAGAACATGACACGGTGATAGTGACCTCTAACTCTAGTGCTGAGGTTACGAGTCCAGAACATGACCACTAACTCTCTAGTTTTGAGGTTACGAGTCCAGAACATGACACGGTGATAGTGACTCCAAACTCAGGAAAAAGTTGCTGGAAAATATGGTGTATAAGTGGAAAGAAAGTCCTTTAAGAGACACCTTTGTGACAAGGTTTCGCTCAGTGTAGAGCTCTAAGACTGAATGAAACTCTACATAGGGCGAGATGTTGTCAGAGTGAACGTTTCATCTGCAACCTGTAGATGCACGAGACACATGTGCAACACTTGCGTATCTTTATTGTGGAGACGTTTCGCCCACCAGTAGTTTCATCAGTCCAATACAGAGAATAAATACTGGAGGTGGTGGATGATGTGAAGTAGCAGTTGTAGGTGATCAGTCCCTCAGCTTTGAAAGGAAGTGATCAGTCCCTCAGCCTTGAAAGGAGGTTATCAGTCCCTCAGCCTTGAAAGGAGGTTATCAGTCCCTCAGCTTTTAAAGGAGGTGATCAGTCCCTCAGCTTTGAAAGGAGGTTATCAGTCCTTCAACCTTGAAAGGAGGTTATCAGTCCCTCACCCTTGAAAGGAGGTTATCAGTCCCTCAGCTTTTAAAGGAGGTGATCAGTCCCTCAGCTTTGAAAGGAGGTTATCAGTCCTTCAACCTTGAAAAGAGGTTATCAGTCCCTCACCCTTGAAAGGAGGTTATCAGTCCCTCAGCCTTGGAAGGAGGTTATCAGTCCTTCAGCCTTGAACAGAGGTTATCAGTCCCTCAGCCTTGATGAATTTATCAAGGCTGAAAGACTGATCACCTCCTTTCAAGGCTGAGGGACTAATCACCTCAAACTACTGCTTCACGTCTTCCACCGTCTCAATATTATTCTCCGTACTGGACTGACCCGTAATACAGCAATGTTAAACACAGAGAAAGCCACTAACGTACATGAGCGATACGTCTCGCACAGTAAAAATACCCAGGTGTTGCACATGTGTCTTGCTCATCACACTGTTGGTGTTTGTATACCATTGATATGTAACTTGTGTATGTAGCTCACATATACAGGTTAGTGTATGTGTTAGCTGTGTGTATCAATTGTGATCCCAGACACCGTTGGTATCACTGTGTCAAGATGTGGATAAAAACGTTGATTATGACTCAGTGTGTGTGTGTGTGTGTGTGTGTGTGTGTGTGTGTGTGTGTGTGTGTGTGTGTGTGTGTGTGTGTGTGTGCGTGTCAGCGTATACACACCGAGAAGTGTGTGCGTATCAGTTAATGTACGCTGACTGGTGGTACACACGTGACATGTAGTTTTAGTGTCCCTCGTGTAATCTATAGACTAATATAGCTAATACCTAATATAGCAACTCACGTATGTATGTGTGTGTGTGTGTGTGTGTGTGTGTGTGTGTGTGTGTGTGTTTACCTGTATGTTTTAATATGTTGATATTATGAGAGCGGCCCAGGAGCTGGAGTGTGAATTTTGGTGAGGAGGGGGGGGGGAGTGTGTGGAGGATGGCCTTGTTTGGGAGCGACTCTGAGGGTGCTCATATGGTCTATCTTCACTTGGTGTGTGAACTACACCGTCGCCCTTACGCCCCAGACCCCAGTCAAGTAAGTTATCACCGTCATCACCACTGTTTACCACCTGCGTCACAGTCTTAATACTTCCGTCACAGTCTTGATACTTCCGTCACAGTTTAATACTTCCTCCACAAGAAGAATTCTATCACAACTTCCATTGCCACCTGTCATCCACCTGTTAATGTTGTTTGACTGTAATGTACTCAGAGATACTTCTCTATTATCTTATATATATTTGACTGTCCAGCTGAGGACTGTGTGTGTTTGTCGCCAGTGTCTTATTAATGAAAATAGATACGTACCTCCAGTCCTGAGTAACTTCAATTTGCATAATAACAGTTGATGCTGGATCTTGTCAGTCAATCCCTAGTCGTTGCTGGAACTTGTCAGAACTGTGGCAGAGAGACAGAGAGGCAGACACACGACGTCCAGTCTAACTTACCTACTTAATCCTAATCTTAACTTTCTTATTTCTGGTGTATAGATCTTCACGATTCTAGGTTGTGAACTATTAATTTTATGTAAGAGACTTGAGACGTGAGGAACCATTTATTAACATGACTCCAGCATATATTAACATGACTCCAGCATATATTAACATGACTCCAGTATATATTAACATTAATCCGGCATATATTACCATAAAAGCAAAATATTGTTACGAAAGTCTAAGTAATATACATATAAACATTACCGTTTCTATATATATATATATATATATATATATATATATATATATATATATATATATATATATATATATATATATTATATATATATACATACACATACACACACAGTAGTCTTTACTGTGGAGGGTGCGTGTGTGTTATCAGAAATCAAGTTTGATATTTAGGAGTGATGTTGCAGTATTTCCTCTCAGGATATCACACTTCCCTCGCGATATTACAGCTTGATGCTTGAGTGATATCTGGCTGATTATGCGACACCTGCATGAATGGTGTGATAATTATTCTAATGATTCTTAATTGTGTACTGTAAAATTGACGAGAGAGAGAGAGAGAGAGAGAGAGAGAGAGAGAGAGAGAGAGAGAGAGAGAGAGAGAGACAGAGAGAGACAGAGAGACAGAGAGACAGAGAGACAGACGTATCTTTCCAACCTGCAGTGCACGAAGGTTCGAACATCATCTTCTGGTAAGTCGGGCCAACAGTACAATGTACAAAGAGGACAACCTCAGCTGCTCTGCTACGTAAGAATCAAATCATTTTAAACTTGGTCGGAGTATAAGACGCATTCGCAACTGTTGTCGTTGTTGTTTTTTGTGTAAGGGAGAGGAGGGGAATTGGAGGAATTTAAATTTCGATAACGAGCGTATAAACTCGTTTAGTGACGTTAAGGAACGCAAAGTCTGACCGGTAACTGGATGGGTGAGGGTACAGACACGTCTTTGACTGAGGAAGACATGGCCAAGTCACGGACGAACGCAGGGGTCCGTGGAGGGAGGATGTCGAAATGGAGGTCAGACTATGAGGATTACAGTAGAGAATTGTGAGTATAGGGGAGGAAGAATAGGGTGTGAAAGGGAGGAAGAATAGGGTATGAAAGGGAGCAAGAATAGTGTGAAAGGGAGCAATAAAATGGTGTGAAGGGGAGCGAGCAACAATAGGGTGTGAAGGTGAACAGGAATATTCCTGTGAAGGGGAGTAAGAATATAGTGAAGAGGAGTAAGAATAGGGAGTGAGAGTGAAGGGGGTTGATAAATAGTATTAACAAGGGTATTTAACTAGTGAGAGTCATTAACAGAAGTTTGTGTATAATCCAGAGTATTTTACTGTGATAAAAATACAAAATTGAATTAAATTTGCATCACAGAGCGTATTGTAACAAGCAAAAACAATCCACAATCAATGTATTATAACAACCAATAACAATTTTCAATTAGTGCACTGTAAGAACCTACATCAATCAACGTACTGTAACAAACAACAACAATCAGAGTACTGTAACAAACAACAACAATCAGAGTACTGTAACAAACAACAACAATCAGAGTACTGTAACAAACAACAACAATCAGAGTACTGTAACAAACAACAACAATCAGAGTACTGTAACAAACAACAACAATCAGAGTACTGTAACAAACAACAACAATCAGAGTACTGTAACAAACAACAACAATCAGAGTACTGTAACAAACAACAACAATCAGAGTACTGTAACAAACAACAACAATCAGCGTACTGTAACAAACAACAACAATCAAAGTACTGTAACAAACAACAATCAGAATACTGCAACAAACAACAATCAGAGTACTGTAACAAACAACAGAGTACTGCAACAAACAACAACAGAGTACTGTAACAAACAACAACAATCAGA
The DNA here is from genome assembly GCF_038502225.1 of Cherax quadricarinatus. Lineage (NCBI taxonomy): Eukaryota > Metazoa > Arthropoda > Malacostraca > Decapoda > Parastacidae > Cherax > Cherax quadricarinatus. The sequence continues at coordinate 15,525,462 of NC_091326.1, read as the reverse complement.
GTACTGTAACAAACAACAGAGTACTGCAACAAACAACAACAGAGTACTGTAACAAACAACAACAGAGTACTGTAACAAACAACAACAATCAGAGTACTGTAACAAACAACAGAGTACTGCAACAAACAACAACAGAGTACTGTAACAAACAACAATCAGAGTACTGTAACAGCCTAAAACAATCAATGTTTTGTAACCTACAACAACGTACTGTAACAATCTCCATCAACCTACTGTAACAACCTAAAGCAATCAACGTATTGTAACAACCTACAACAATCAACGTATTGTAACAACCTACAACAACCAACGTATTGTAACAACCTACAATAATCAACGTTCTGTAACAACCTACAACAATCAACGTATTGTAACAACCTACAACAATCAACGTATTGTAACAACCTACAACAATCAACGTACTGTAACAACCTACAACAATCAACGTATTGTAATCTACAACAATCAACCTACTGTAACAACCTATAACAATCAACCTATTGTAACAACCTACAACAATCAACGTACTGTAATAGCTTACAATCAACGCACGGTAACAACCTTCAACAAGCAACGCACGGTAACAACCTACAACAATCAACGTATTGTAACAACCTACAACAATCAACGTACTATAACAACCTACCTAGAATGAATCACTTATTCTTTCTAGGCTGGAATATTGCTGTACATTAACATCCCCATTCAAGGCAGGTGAATATTGCAGAGTTAGAGAATGTACAGAGAACCTTTACTGCACGTATAAGTTCCATCAAACACCTTAACTACTGGAAGCGCCTATAAGCACTTGACTTGTACTCACTAGAGCGCAGGCGAGAGAGATATATCATAATCTACACCTGGAAGATTCTGGAGGGACTGGTCCCTAATATGCACACAGCAATCACTCCATACGAAAGCAAAAGACTTGGCAGGCGATGCAATATACCCCCAGTGAAAAGTAGAGGCGTTACTGGTACACTAAGAGAAAACACAATAAGTGTCCGGGGCCCAAGACTGTTCAGCAGCCTCCCACCAGCAATAAGGGGCATTACGGGAAAACCCCTGGTTGTCTTCAAGAGAGAGCTGGACAGATATCTAAAGACGGTGCCGGATCAGCCGGGCTGTGGTTCGTACGTTGGACTGCGTGCGGCCAGCAATAACAGCCTCGTTGATCAGGCCCTGATCCACCTGGAGGCCTGGTCGTGGACCGGGCCGCGGGGGCATTGATCCCCGGAATGCCCTCCAGGTAGACGACAGTCAACGCACTGTAACAACCTACAGCAATCAACGTATTGTAACAACCTACAATAATCAACGCACTGTAACAACCTACAACAATCAACGTACTGTAACAACCTACAATAATCAACGCACTGTGACAACCTACAACAATCAACGTATTGTAACAACCTACAATAATCAACGTACTGTAACAACCTACAACAATCAACGTACTGTAACAACCTACAACAATCACCGTACTGTAACATACAACAATCAACGCCTTTTAACAATCTACAACAATCAACCTACTGTAACAGTCTACAACAATCAACGTATTTTAACCTACAACAATCAACGTACTGTAATAGCCTACAACAATCAACGCACTGTAACAATCTACAGCAATCAGCCTACTGTAACCTACAACAATCAGCCTACTGTAACAACCTACAACAATCAATTTACTGCAACAACCTACAACAATCAACGTACAGTAACAACCTACAACAGTCAACGCTCTGTAACAATCTACAGCAATCAGCCTACTGTAACAACCTACAGCAATCAGCCTACTGTAACAACCTACAACAATCAACGTACTGTAACAACCTACAACACTCAACTTGCTGTAACAACCTACAATAATCAACGTACTGTAACAACCTACAACAATCAACGTACTGTAACAACCTACAACAATCAACGTACTGTAACATACAACAATCAACGCACTTTAACAACCTACAACAATCAACGCACTGTAACAACCTACAGCAATCAACGTACTGTAACAACCTACAACAATCAACTTGCTGTAACAACCTACAACAATCAACGTACTGTAACAACCTACAACAATCAACGTACTGTAACAACCTACAACAATCAACGTACTGTAACCCACAGCAATCAACGTACTGTAACAACCTACAACAATCAACTTGCTGTAACAACCCACAACAATCAACGCACTGTAACAACCTACAACAGTCATCACACTGTAGCATTCTACAACAATCAACGTAGTGTAACCTACAACAATCAACGCCTTTAAACAATCTACAACAATCAACATACTGTAACAATCTACAACAATCAACGCACTTTAACAATCTACAACAATCAACGTAGTGTAACCTACAACAATCAACGCCTTTTAACAATCTACAACAATCAACCTACTGTAACAGTCTACAACAATCAACGTATTTTAACATACAACAATCAACGTACTGTAATAGCCTACAACAATCAACGCACTGTAACAATCTACAGCAATCAGCCTACTGTAACCTACAACAATCAGCCTACTGTAACAACCTACAACAATCAGTTTACTGCAACAACCTACAACAATCAACGTACAGTAACAACCTACAACAGTCAACGCTCTGTAACAATCTACAGCAATCAGCCTACTGTAACAACCTACAGCAATCAGCCTACTTTATCAACCTACAACAATCAGCCTACTGTAACCTACAACAATCAGTTTACTGTAACAACCTACAACAATCAACATACTGTAACAACCTACAACAATCAGCCTACTGTAACAACCCACAACAATCAATTTACTGTAACAACCTACAACAATCAACGTGTAACAATCAACTTGTTGTAACAACCTACAACAATCAACGTACTGTAACAACCTACAACAATCAACGTACTGTAACAACCTACAACAATCAACGTACTGTAACCTACAACAATCAACGTACTGTAACATCCTACAACAATCAACGTACTGTAACACACTACAACAATCAAAGTACTGTAACAACCTACAACAATCAACGTACTGTAACAACCTACAACAATCAACGTACTGTAACAACCTACAACAATCAACGTACTGCAACAATCTACAACAATCAACTTGCTGTAACAACCTACAACAATCAACGTATTATAACAACTTACAACAATCAACGCACTGTAACAACCTACAATCAACGCACTGTAACAACCTGCAACAATCAACTTGCTGTAACAACCTACAACAGTCAACTTGCTGTAACCTACAACAATCAACGTACTATAACAACCTACAATCAACGTACTGTAACAACCTACAACAATCAACGTACTGCAACAACCTACAACAATCAACGTTCTGCAACAACCTACAACAATCAACATACTGTAACAACCTACAATCAACGCACTGTAACAACCTACAACAATCAACGCACTGTAACAACCTACAACAATCAACGCACTGTAACAACCTACAACAATCAACGCACTGTAACAACCTACAACAATCAACGCACTGTAACAACCTACAACAATCAACGCACTGTAACAACCTACAACAATTAACGCACTGTAACAACCTACAACAATCAACGCACTGTAACAACCTACAACATTTAACGCACTATAACAATCTAAACGGCAAAATACAATCATCCACATTTTTTAACGCAAAAAGAAGAATTTAAAGACTTGGGAATGTAGTTCCTACCTTCAAGGTAGGTGTCTCGTTGCTTGTGAATGGTTCTTCATCCAAGGAACTGGAGCTATCCAAGACGGTCCAAGACGGATCGAAATTTCGTCATAAGTTTCTTCTGCGTTCGGATTATTCGTGTATTGACCTACCTTCCATAATAATTTTTAACACACTGGTCGTCTCCCACCGAGGTAAGGTGACCCATGAAGGAAACACATTCACCATCATTTATTAAACAGCTGTCTTACCAGAAAGGTACAGACATCACTATATAAATAACCCTCTGATCTGTAACGTTCTCACGCTCCTCAGAGTGCAGGCTCTGTACTTCCCACCTCCAGGACTCCAGAGTGCAGGCTCTGTACATCCCACCTCCAGGACTCCAGAGTGCAGGCTCTGTACATCCCATCTCCAGAACTCCAGAGTGCAGGCTCTGTATTTCCCACCTCCAGGACTCCAGAGTGCAGGCTTTGTACATCCCACCTCCAGGACTCCAGAGTGCAGGCTCTGTACTTCCCACCTCCAGGACTCCAGAGTGCAGGCTCTGTACTTCCCACCTCCAGGACTCCAGAGTGCAGGCTTTGTACATCCCACCTCCAGGACTCCAGAGTGCAGGCTCTGTACTTCCCACCTCCAGGACTCCAGAGTGCAGGCTCTGTATTTCCCACCTCCAGGACTCAAGTTTGCCTAACCAGCTTCCCCTGTTCGCACTCCAACAGCATGTCTAATCCTTAAAATTAATTGTCTCAACTCCTCCCGATCTTAAATATTCACACAAGCCTCTCCCATTGGAAACCTCCTTCACCCTTTCCCTCCCTTCCTTCCTGGGATGAAGCCTGCCCCTCCTTCTTTCTACTCCATATTTATACGCTTTTTTTGTTCATCCAGTTCTACTCTAACCTTTTTGAATGGCTAAATCATTTCAACAATCACCTCAGACACCTAAATTATAGCATTCATGACCGCACACTGCCTTCAAATTACTACCTTCCATATCTGCATAATATTCATCCCACACACTGTTCTAAAACACGACATCTCCACTGCCTCCAGCCTCCTCCTCGTAGCAACACAAGCCTCTCATCCATGTAAAAGTGTTGGCATCACTATTCTCTAGTACATTTTATCCTCCATAGATTAACTTAAGATGCTTCAGCACGCTACTTACCCTCTTTTTTATCCCTCGTCTAGTGTATGGCTCACCTCGTCTTTCATAAACCCCATCTGCCGACACTTCCACTCCAGAGTATCTGAGCGCTTTCACTTCTTCCAAACTCCCTTCATTCTTACGTTCAGTATTTTATTGCCTAATCTTCTCGTTACTCTCATCGCCTTGTTCTTTTCTGGGCTAACTTATAATTTCATTCTTTTACACACCCACCCTAACTGGCCCATTAACATTTCCAACTTCTGAATCTTTCACAACAACTGTGTCATCGATTAAATGCAACTCTGACATTTCCCACTTCCCATAATAATAATAATAATAATAATAATAATAATAATAATAATAATAATAATAATAATAACAATAATAATAATAATAATAATAATAATAATAATAATAATAATAATAATAAGAAGAAGAAGAAGAAGAAGAAGAAGAAGAATTAATCCCAACAAAGGAAAAACAGAGAGTCTGTAAACCCCTTAGAAAAAGGTTTGTTAATGATGTGTGTTGAGGACAGAAGCATGTCACTGGGTTAGTACGTATATATATATATATATATATAGCTCCTTCCTCCCTAGCTACGTGCACCTGGTGCTGATGATCGATCCAGATGACGAACTGATCATAATACTTAAGAAAAGACACACGTTGTAGAACAAGCTTCTACTGGGACAACGCTTCCCTCTATGTAGAACTTCTCCAGGTCATGACAGTACAGCTCTAATGGTCCAAGTCGGACCGAAAAGTCGTCATAACTTTCAGTATCCTATATGTGGGTTTTTTGTGTACAAAACAGCTCTACACAGAGCGAAATGTTTTCTCCGTAAAGACATGTGTTATTACCTGCGTCCTTTGCCAAGCCTATTATAGGCACGTGACAGAAATATGGATTAATTGCTGCAAGGTACACTAGCTCTAGTAGCGTATTTGCTCCGTGTTGGTAGCTATATATTAGCAGAGTTATGCTAGTTTTGTCCCGTCTTCAGTGTCTGTGGTTACAGCAGCAGAGTTATGCTAGTGGTGTCCTGTCTTCAGTGTCTGTAGTTACAGCTGCAGAGTTATGCTAGTGGTGTCCTGTCTTCAGTGTCTGTGGTTACAGCAGCAGAGTTATGCTAGTGGTGTCCTGTCTTCAGTTTCTGTAGTTACAGCAGCAGAGTTATGCTAGTGGTGTCCTGTCTTCAGTGTCTGTGGTTACAGCAGCAGAGTTATGGTTGTGTGAGGCAGAGAATTGATCTGTAATCAGCTTCCTCAAATTTTGACATGACTGTCCGCATTTAACATGACTCAACATCACAAGCCGTTAGTTTATTAGTTTGACATCCTTATTATGCGCCCCATGCCCATCCTATAGAGAGTAGTCACCCCAATACCCACCCTATGGAGGGTAGTCACCCCATGCCCATCCTATAGAGAGTAGTCACCCCCATACCCATCCTATGGAGGGTAGTCACCCCTATACATATCCTATGGAGGGTAGTCACCCCCTATACCCATCCTGTGGAGGGTAGTTGCGACATGGGCGGTAATCGAAGGATTACAGAAGCACATAGAGAGGTTCAGAAACTGGTTACCAATATTTATCATTGATATTACTCACGAAATCGTAATGACACGGTCTGGAGTTTTGAGACTTTGACAGCGAGTTCAAACCCCACCCGTGGTATGGTTTATCATTTACCACTTAGGCTGAACTGGATGCCGTCTGATGCGTAGCATTGATTTACAGTGTGTGTGTGTGTGTGTGTGTGTGTGTGTGTGTGTGTGTACTCACCTAGTTGTACTCACCTAGTTGAGGTTGCGGGGGTCTAGTCTGAGCTCCTGGCCCCGCCTCTTCACTGATCGCTACTAGGTCACTCTCTCTGAACCGTGAGCTTTATCATACCTCTGCTTAAAGCTATGTATGGATCCTGCCTCCACTACATCGCTTCCCAAACTATTCCACTTACTGACTACTCTGTGGCTGAAGAAATACTTCCTAACGTGTGTGTGTGTGTGTGTGTGTGTGTGTGTGTGTGTGTGTGTGTGTGTGTGTGTCCGCTCACTAATTGTACTCACTTAATTGTGGTTGCAGGGGTCGATTCATAACTCCTGGCCCCGCCTCTTCTCTGGTCGCTACTAGGTCATTCTCCCTGCTCGATGAGCTTTATCATAACTTTTCTTAAACCTATGTATTGATCCTGCCTCCAGTACATCACTTACCAGACTATTCCACTTCCTGACAACTCTATGACTGGAGAAATACTTCCAAACATCCCTGTGACTCATCTCAGTCTTCAACTTCCAGTTGTGACCCTTCGTTGCTGTGTCCCATCTCTGGAACATCCTGTCTCTGTCCACCTTGTTGATTCCTCTCGGTATTTTATGTCGTTATCATATACCCCCCTTTCTCTCTCTCTCTCTCTCTCTCTCTCTCTCTCTCTCTCTCTCTCTCTCTCTCTCTCTCTCTCTCTCTCTCTCTCTCTCTCTCTCCTCTGTCTGCCTGTCTGTGCGTGTATGTTTCTTTGCGCGTGCGACCGAGCGCGCTCACTTTTCATTGACTGTAAGGGTTTAACCCGTCATGTAGCATTTCATTTATCCACTATCCATCTTATAACATTTATTTAGTGCTTCTTATACACAATGTCCATTAACTTTCGTTTAATAAGTCCTGTCAGTATTTTGCTGTCATCAGAGCCGTAGCACCGCTGAGGTAGTGTTCAACACCACAGTGAACCACCGTAGCACCGCTGAGGTAGTGTTCAACACCACAGTGAACCACCGTAGCACCGCTGAGGTAGTGTTCAACACCACAGTGAACCACCGTAGCACCGCTGAGGTAGTGTTCAACACCACAGTGAACCACCGTAGCACCGCTGAGGTAGTGTTCAACACCACAGTGAACCACCGTAGCACTGCTGAGGTAGTGTTCAACACCACAGTGAACCACCGTAGCACCGCTGAGGTAGTGTTCAACACCACAGTGAACCACCGTAGCACCGCTGAGGTAGTGTTCAACACCACAGTGAACCACCGTAGCACCGCTGAGGTAGTGTTCAACACCACAGTGAACCACCGTAGCACCGCTGAGGTAGTGTTCAACACCACAGTGAACCACCGTAGCACCGCTGAGGTAGTGTTCAACACCACAGTGAACCACCGTAGCACTGCTGAGGTAGTGTTCAACACCACAGTGAACCACCGTAGCACCGCTGAGGTAGTGTTCAACACCACAGTGAACCACCGTAGCACCGCTGAGGTAGTGTTCAACACCACAGTGAACCACCGTAGCACCGCTGAGGTAGTGTTCAACACCACAGTGAACCACCGTAGCACCGCTGAGGTAGTGTTCAACACCACAGTGAACCACCGTAGCACCGCTGAGGTAGTGTTCAACACCACAGTGAACCACCGTAGCACCGCTGAGGTAGTGTTCGACACCACAGTGAACCACCGTAGCACCGCTGAGGTAGTGTTCGACACCACAGTGAACCACCGTAGCACCGCTGAGGTAGTGTTCAACACCACAGTGAACCACCGTAGCACCGCTGAGGTAGTGTTTAACACCACAGTGAACCACCGTAGCACCGCTGAGGTAGTGTTTAACACCACAGTGAACCACCGTAGCACCGCTGAGGTAGTGTTCGACACCACAGTGAACCACCGTAGCACCGCTGAGGTAGTGTTCAACACCACAGTGAACCACCGTAGCACCGCTGAGGTAGTGTTTAACACCACAGTGAACCACCGTAGCACCGCTGAGGTAGTGTTTAACACCACAGTGAACCACCGTAGCACCGCTGAGGTAGTGTTTAACACCACATTGAACCACCGTAGCACCGCTGAGGTAGTGTTCGACACCACAGTGAACCACCGTAGCACCGCTGAGGTAGTGCTCAACACCACAGTGAACCACCGTAGCACCGCTGAGGTAGTGTTTAACACCACAGTGAACCACCGTAGCACCGCTGAGGTAGTGTTTAACACCACAGTGAACCACCATAGCACCGCTGAGGTAGTGTTTAACACCACATTGAACCACCGTAGCACCGCTGAGGTAGTGTTTAACACCACAGTGAACCACCGTAGCACCGCTGAGGTAGTGTTTAACACCACAGTGAACCACCGTAGCACCGCTGAGGCAGTGTTTAACACCACAGTGAACCACCGTAGCACCGCTGAGGCAGTGTTTAACACCACATTGAACCACCGTAGCACCGCTGAGGTAGCGTTTAACACCACAGTGAACCACCGTAGCACCGCTGAGGTAGCGTTTAACACCACAGGACCACCGTAGCACCGCTGAGGTAGCATTTAACACCACAGTGGACCACCGTAGCACTGCTGAGGTAGTGTTTAACACCACAGTGAACCACCGTAGCACCGCTGAGGTAGTGTTTAACACCACAGTGAACCACCGTAGCACCGCTGAGGTAGTGTTTAACACCACAGTTAACCACCGTAGCACCACTGAGGCAGTGTTTAACACCACAGTGAACCACCGTAGCACCGCTGAGGTAGTGTTCAACACCACAGTGAACCACCGTAGCACCGCTGAGGTAGTGTTTAACACCACAGTGAACCACCGTAGCACCGCTGAGGTAGTGTTTAACACCACAGTGAACCACCGTAGCACCGCTGAGGTAGTGTTTAACACCACATTGAACCACTGTAGCACCGCTGAGGTAGTGTTCGACACCACAGTGAACCACCGTAGCACCGCTGAGGTAGTGTTCAACACCACAGTGAACCACCGTAGCACCGCTGAGGTAGTGTTCAACACCACAGTGAACCACCGTAGCACCGCTGAGGTAGTGTTCGACACCACAGTGAACCACCGTAGCACCGCTGAGGTAGTGTTCAACACCACAGTGAACCACCGTAGCACCGCTGAGTTAGTGTTTAACACCACAGTGAGCCACCGTAGCACCGCTGAGGCAGTGTTTAACACCACAGTGAACCACCGTAGCACCGCTGAGGTAGTGTTTAACACCACAGTGAACCACCGTAGCACCGCTGAGGTAGTGTTCAACACCACAGTGAACCACCGTAAGAGTGTTCTGTATCATATGACCCGAACAGGTCCGCTGTGAACCACCCCATTTCCATCGTGAACCATCTGGCACCACCTGCTTGTGAAAACAGCAGAATAACCAGGGACAGTAATAGGGACATTTATCTAAATACAGCTGCCGGAAGTTTATTTACCACGTATCCGAGAATATATATATATATATATATATATATATATATATATATATATATATATATATATATATATATATATATATATATATATATATATAAAGCATCTTTAGACAGCTTAAAAAAAGTAAATTTCTCAAAGGCTTTCTAGTTTTTACATCTCTGAAAATTTTCTAACAACAAAATCACTTGCAATTTATTTTTTCCCAAGTTCGTAAACGGGAAAGTTCTCCATGAAGCCTAGAGAGTGCTACATAACTCCAGGTCAGTGATAAAGCCTTTGACTCACAACCAACAGCACCCGGCTTTGATCTTGGGCGGAGCGAGACAGTGTGGGCAGCACTGCTTATACCTGCTGCTCTGTTAGCTTAGCAGTATATAGGTATATCTGTCCATTAAACGACTGTACTGGATAGCCATGGCTATCCAGTACAGTATACCATGACTAGGGAAATGTTGATATATCCTCGACCTATCTTCGACCCGGTCTTAGATCAGGCCTCCTAAGTTGACGATATTACAGGAACGAGAACTATCTAGAAACTGAGATAGAATAACATAGCCCAATATTTAAACACCAACTTTGCACAAAAATCAATACCAATATTGGGTACTAGGCTGCATGAGGCGTGTGTATGTTTCAGGCTTAAATGTACAGGCGGTTATGAAGCTTTTGTTCATATCAATAACGAATGTGCATGACGCAACAGACAGAATATACTGTTTGATAGAAAGCCTATCGTATAACTCTATGGTAATAAAAAAGGAAACTAAATAAAAAGAAGTCGTTCACATTGGAAAACTTGATTATGTATAGAGGACCTGCTTAATGAGACATTGGTGGCAATCATTAAGTACATGAACAATATTGGCGGCAATCAGCTGACACAAGATAAACAATAATGGCGGCTATCAGCTTACACTAGATAATAATGACGGTTATCAGTTAACACTAGATAAGCAATGATGACGGTAATCAGCTGACACCAGATAATTTTAATAATGACAGTAATCAGCTGTTACTAGATAAACAATAATGGGGGTAATCAGCGGCACTAGATAACAATAATGGCGGAAATCAGCAGTCACTAGATAAACAATAATTAGGGTAATCAGCTGACACTAGATAAACAATAATGGCGGTAAACAGCTGACACTAGATAATCAATAATGGCAGTAATCAGTTGACACTGGATAATTAATAATGGCGGTAATCAGTTGACACAAGATAAACAATAATGGCGGTAATCAGTTGACACTGGATAATTAATAATGGCGGTAATCAGTTGACACAAGATAAACAATAATGGCGGTAATCAGCTAATACTAGATTAGCAAAAATTAAAGGAATGAGTTGATAATTGATTAACAATTCCGGCAATCAGCTGGCACCAGAATATAATAACCTGCAATCAGATGGTGTTAACTTAAGAATAATGGCAGTATTCTGTTCACAGTAGATACAACATATATATTAGCACGAGTGAGGTGACAACATATCAATAATAATGACGTGTGTGAGGGAGGAGGCTGTCCCGTATATGAGGGATGGGAGAGAGCATAAAGAGGGAGAAAATGAGACACAAATATGTGGGACGGTTGTGGGAGAGAGAAAAGGTGTAAGCAAGTGTGAGGGGGGAGATAAGGCAGGATAATAAATACTAGTGATCACATCCGTAAGAATAAACTTAAACGAGTCAAAGGAAATGTTCAGGCGATAAAGTCGGGATGTTTACCTTGTATCAAGGCGGATTTTTCCACCCTTGGAGATTCCTCACGGTTAATGGCCTCCGTTCCCTTTTACCGATGGCTGAGTGATCAATTAGCCTCGTGTAGTTGGTAAACTGTCTCATCGACCGGCTAATGAGACATCTTACTCCCTTGTGTTGTAAAATAGCCAAGAGCGTCATTATGTATGGATTTTGCGTCAGGTTTTTTCTGGTGCATCGATCTGAAGTCTAATACAGGAAGGAACGATACTGTTTGAAAAGTTACGTTCTGATAACAGCAAGTGTAATGCAGGCGATGGTGATAACAAGTGTGGGGGAGGGATGAAATAATAATTATTATTATTATTATTATTATTATTATTATTATTATTATTATTATTATTATTATTATTGGTGTTATCGTAAAGAAGCGCTAAACCCGTAGGAGTCATACAGCGCCTGGTAACCAGGAAGAGAAGGATAGCTCTAATTACTTGGATCAAGAGCCTTGCACCAGCAACAAAGCACTCGGAAGTGTGGGATGGACGTGGAAGTGTAGAGGCGCTAATATGGGTAGGAGGGGGTGGAGGAGGGGGTGGTGTTGGGGTGGATCCTTACCACTAACTGTGGGGGAATTACTCCACCTCCTCTTACTCTCCCCTCACATACCTTCCCTTATTCTCCCCTCTCATAATTTTCCTTACTCTCCCCTCACATACCTTCCCTTATTCTCCCCCCCTCATACTTTCCCTTACTCTCCCATCTCATACCATCCCTTTTTCTCCCCTCTCATACTTTCCCTTACTCTCCCCTCTCATACCTTCCCTTATTCTCCCCTCTCACACCTTCCCTTATTCTCCCCTCTCATACCATCCCTTACTCTCCCCTCTCATACCATCCCTTACTCTCCCCTCTCATACCTTCCCTTACTCTCCCCTTTCATATCTTCCCTCTCTCTCCCCTCACATACCTTCCCCCCTCACTCTCCCTATTATGCATTTTCTCACATTCTTGACCTGGTATTCCCCTCCCTTCACCTGATCCTTTCTCCCCCCTCACCTACGTTCTCCCTCCCCTCGCCTGACCTTTCCCTTGTCTCACCTTCCCCTCATCTAACCTTTCCCTTCCCTCATGTGACCTCTCCCTTCCCTCTTGACTTGAGGGGAATATAAAATATTTAAGTGTATGTATGGCCAAGGTGCTTTAACATGCTATGAACCAGGAAGCCTAAGATATTTGGATATATATGTATATTACCGGTGCTTCCTGAGAGAGAGAGAGAGAGAGAGAGAGAGAAAGTATGTGTGTGTACCCACCGAATTGTGGTTACAGGGGTCGATTCATAGCTCCTGGCCCTGCCTCTTCACTGGTCGCTACTAGGTCCACTCTTTCCCTGTTCCTTGAGCTTTATCATACCTCTTCTTAAAGCTCTGTATGGATCCTGCCCCCACTACATCACTCTCCCGACTGTTCCACTTCCTGATTACTCTATGACTGAAGAAGAACTTCCTAACATCCCTGTGACTCAGCTGAGTTTTCGACTTCCAGCAGCGAGCCTTGTTACTGTGTCCCATCTCTGAAACACCCCGTCTCTGTCCACCTTGTCAACTCCTCTCAGTATTTTATATGTTGTTATCATGTTCCCTCTATTCCTCCTGTCCTTCAGTGTCCTCCAGTTGATTTCCCTTAACCTCTCCTCGTAGGACATTCCCCTTAGATCCGGGACTAGACTTGTTGCAGAACTTTGCACTTACTCTAGTTTCTTGACGTACTTGACCAGGTATAGGTCCCATACTGATGCCACATATTCCAATGGGCCTGACATACACAGTGTACAGTCTTGAATGATTCCTTACTGAGGTATCGGAACGCTATTCTCAGGTTTGCCAGGCGCCCATATGCTGCACCAGTTATTTGGTTGATGTGTGTGTGTGTGTGTGTGTGTGTGTGTGTGTGTGTGTGTGTGTGTGTGTGTGTGTGTGTGTGTGTGTGTGTGTGTGTGTGTACGACTACATTAACTTCATAATGTATTCATATCATCGTTTGTTTTGTAAATATTATGGAAACAGTTATGTCGATTGTAAACTATGCTCTTGGTAGTACTTATAAATAATTAAACTTTAAAAAAATACAACCACTTATGAATAAAGAAACTATCATTATTATTATTATTATTATTATTATTATTATTATTATTATTATTAAAGTATTATATAACTTTTACGACCTGGGAATTACACTGCATAATTTCATTAGCAAATTCATTTTTATAACTCTGTATGTGTTATAACTCTGTATGTGTTATAACTCTGTATGTGTTATAACTCTGTATGTGTTATAACTCTGTATGTGTTATAACTCTGTATGTGTTATAACTCTGTATGTATGTGTTATAACTCTGTATGTATGTGTTATAACTCTGTATGTATGTGTTATAACTCTGTATGTATGTGTTATAACTGTATGTATGTGTTATAACTCTGTATGTATATATTATAATCTGTATGTATGTGTTATAACTCTGTATGTGTTATAACTCTTTGTATGTGTTATACTCTGTATGTATGTGATATAACTCTATATGCATGTGTTATAACTCTGCACGTATGTGCTATAACTCTGTATGTATGTGTTATAACTCTGCAGTATGTGTTACAACTCTGTATGTATGTGTTATAACTCTGTATGTATGTGTTATAACTCTGCACGTATGTGTTATTACTTTGTATGTATGTGTTATACTCTGTATGTATGTGTTATACTCTGTACGTATGTGTTATAACTCTGTATGTATGTGTTATAACTCTGTATGTATGTGTTATAACTGTATGTATGTGTTATAGCTCTGTATGTATGTGTTATAACTCTGTATGTATGTGTTATAACTCTGTATGTATGTATTATACTCTGTATGTATGTGTTATAGCTGTATGTATGTGTTATACTCTGTATGTGTTATAACTCTGTATGTATGTGCTATACTCTGTATGTATGTGTTATAACTCTGTATGTATGCGTTATAACTCTGTATGTATGTGTTATAACTTTATATGTATGTGTTATAACTCTGTATGTATGTATTATAACTCTGTATGTATGTGTTATAGCTCTGTATGTATGTGTTATACTCTGTATGTATGTTATAACTGTATGTATGTGCTATAACTCTGCATGTATGCATTATACTCTGTATGTATGTGTTATAACTGTATGTATGTGTTATAACTCTGTATGTATGTGTTATAACTCTGTATGTATGTGTTATACTCTGTATGTATGTGTTATAACTTTGTATGTATGTGTTATAACTCTGTATGTATGTGTTATAACTGTATGTATGTGTTATAACTATGTATGTATGTGTTATAACTCTGTATGTATGTGTTATAACTCTGTATGTATGTGTTATAACTCTGTATGTATGTGTTATAACTTTGTATGTATGTGTTATAACTCTGTATGTATGTGTTATAACTCTGTATGTATGTGTTATAACTTTGTATGTATGTGTTATAACTCTGTATGTATGTGTTATAACTCTGTATGTATGTGTTATAACTTTGTATGTATGTGTTATAACTCTGTATGTATGTGTTATAACTGTATGTATGTGTTATATTCTGTATGTATGTGTTATAACTCTGTATGTATGTGTTATACTCTGTATGTATGTGTTATAACTGTATGTGTTATACTCTGTATGTATGTGTTATAACTCTGTATGTGTTATACTCTGTATGTATGTGTTATAACTCTGTATGTGTTATACTCTGTATGTATGTGTTATACTCTGTATGTATGTGTTATACTCTGCATTTATGTGTTATAACTCTGTATGTGTTATAACTCTGTATGTATGTGTTATACTCTGCATGTATGTGTTATAACTCTGTATGTGTTATAACTCTGTATGTATGTGTTATACTCTGTATGTGTTACAACTCTGTATGTATGTGTTATAACTCTGTATGTATGTGTTATAACTCTGTATGTATGTGTTATACTCTGTATGTTTGTGTTATACTCTGTATGTATGTGTTATAACTCTGTATGTATGTGTTATAACTCTGTATGTATGTGTTATAACTCTGTATGTATGTGCTATAACTCTGTATGTATGTGTTATACTCTGTATGTTTGTGTTATACTCTGTATGTATGTGTTATAACTGTATGTATGGGTTATAACTGTGTGTATGTGTTATAACTCTGTATGTATGTGTTATAACTGTATGTATGTGTTATAACTCTGTATGTATGTGTTATACTCTGTATGTATGTGTTATAACTGTATGTATGTGTTATAACTCTGTATGTATGTGTTATAACTCTGTATGTATGTGTTATACTCTGTATGTATGTGTTATAGCTGTATGTGTTATAACTGTATGTATGTGTTATAACTCTGTATGTATGTGTTATACTCTGTATGAATGTGTTATACTCTGTATGTATGTGTTATAACTCTGTAAGTATGTGTTATAACTCTGTATATATGTGTTATAACTCTATATGTATGTGTTATAACTCTGTATGTGTTATAACTCTGTATGTATATGTTATAACTCTTTATGTATGTGTTATAACTCTGTATGTATGTGTTATAACTCTGTATGTATGTGTTATAACTCTGTATGTATGTGTTATAACTGTATGTATGTGTTATAACTCTTTATGTATGAGTTATAACTGTATGTATGTGTTATAACTCTGTATGTGTGTTATAACTCTGTATGTATGTGTTATAACTCTGTATGTATGTGTTATAATTCTGTATGTATGTGTTATAACTCTGTATGTATGTGTATTATAAACTTGGATGTTTATATTAATGTATGCCACATAAACCTTTATGTATGTGTCACGTAAGCCTGTCTGTATGTGACACATAAATCTTTATGTGTGTGTCATATAAGCCTGTATATTTGTGTCACTTAAGACTGTATGTGCCATATAACCCTGTATATGTGTGTTATAACCTGTACGTATCATATAAGCCTGTATGTGTGTTATAACCTGTGTGTATGTCTCATATAACCATGTACGTATGTGTCATATAAGCATGTATGTATGTATCATATAAGCATGTGCATATGTGTGCTGTAAGGTTATATAGGAAAGCGAAGCAAATTTGACATGCAGTTCGTAATAACAACGGCCGGTAATTTACTCTAAAAAACGGCCCTGGTGGAAGGTCCCGTTGCCCAAAAAAAAAAAATAGTTTAGATTTCATTAACTAATGGAACACTTGGCTGGGAGATGAAAAGTTCTGGCATCTTCTATCTTCCCAGACGTGAGTCAAGTCATATATGTGTTAGTCTGTCTGAGTTTCATGCATGGAGACTACCTCGAATGATGGAGGTATAGGTGTGTGTGTGTGTGTGTGTGTGTGTGTGTGTGTGTGTGTGTGTGTGTGTGTGTGTGTGTGTGTGTGTACTCACCCAGTTGTACTCACCTAGTTGAGGTTGAAGGAGTCGAGTCCTAGCTCCTGGCCCCGCCTCTTCACTGATCGCTACTAGGTCACTCTCCCTGAACCATGAGCTTTATCATACCTCTGCTTAAAGCTGTGTATGGATCCTGCCTCCACTGCATCGCTTCCCAAAATATCCCACTTGCTGACTACTCTGTGGCTGCAGAAATACTTCCTAACATCCCTGTGATTCATCTGTGTCTTCAACTTCCAACTGTGTCCCCTTGTTACTGTGTCCAATCTCTGGAACATCCTGTCTTTGTCCACCTTGTCAATTCCTCTCAGTATTTTGTATGTCGTTATCATGTCCCCCCTATCTCTCCTGTCCTCCAGTGTCGTAAGGTTGATTTCCCTTAACCTCTCCTCGTAGGACATACCTCTTAGCTCTGGGACTAGTCTTGTTGCAAACCTTTGCACTTTCTCTAGTTTCTTTACATGCTTGGCTAGGTGTGGGTTCCAAACTGGTGCCGCATACTCCAATATGGGCCTAACGTACATGGTGTACAGGGTCCTCAACGATTCCTTATTAAGATGTCGGAATGCTGTTCTGAGGTTTGCCAGGCGCCCATATGCTGCGGCAGTTATTTGGTTGATGTGCGCTTCAGGAGATGTGCCTGGTGTTATAGTCACCCCAAGATCTTTTTTGTTGAGTGAGGTTTGTAGTCTCTGGCCCCCTAGACTGTACTCCGTCTGCGGTTTTCTTTGCCCTTCCCCAATCTTCATGACTTTGCACTTGGTGGGATTGAACTCCAGGAGCTAATTGCTGGACCAGGTATGCAGCCTGTCCAGATCCCTTTGTAGTTCTGCTTGGTCTTCGATCGAGTGAATTCTTCTCATCAACTTCACGTCATCTGCAAACAGGGACACCTCAGAGTCTATTCCTTCTGTCATGTCGTTCACAAATACCAGAAACAGCACTGGTCCTAGGACTGACCCCTGTGGGACCCCGCTGTTCACAGGTGCCCACTCTGACACCTCGCCACGTACCATGACTCGCTGCTGTCTTCCTGACAAGTATTCCCTGATCCATTGTAGTGCCTTCCCTGTTATCCCTGCTTGGTCCTCCAGTTTTTGCACTAATCTCTTGTGTGGAACTGTGTCAAACGCCTTCTTGCAGCCCAAGAATATGCAATCCACCCACCCCTCTTTCTCTTGTGTTACTGCTGTCACCATGTCATAGAACTCCAGTAGGTTTGTGACACAGGATTTCCCGTCCCTGAAACCATGTTGGCTGCTGTTGATGAGATCGTTCCTTTCTAGGTGTTCCACCACTCTTCTGATAATCTTCTCCATGATTTTGCATACTATACATGTCACTGACACTGGTCTGTAGTTTAGTGTTTCATGTCTGTCTCCTTTTTTAAAGATTGGGACTACATTTGCTGTCTTCCATGCCTCAGGCAATCTCCCTGTTTCGATAGATGTATTGAATATTGTTGTTAGGGGTACACATAGCACCTCTGCTCCCTCTCTCAGGACCCATGGAGAGATGTTATCTGGCCCCATTGCCTTTGAGGTATCTAGCTCACTCAGAAGCCTCTTCACTTCTTCCTCGGTTGTGTGCACTGTGTCCAGCACTTGGTGGTGTGCCCCACCTCTCTGTCTTTCTGGAGCCCCTTCTGTCTCCTCTGTGAACACTTCTTTGAATCTCTTGTTGAGTTCCTCACATACTTCACGGTCATTTCTTGTTGTCTCTCCTCCTTCCTTCCTTAGCCTGATTATCTGGTCCTTGACTGTTGTTTTCCTCCTGATGTGGCTGTATAACAGTTTCGGGTCAGATTTGGCTTTCGCTGCTATGTCGTTTTCATATTGACGTTGGGCCTCCCTTCTTATCTGTGCATATTCATTTCTGGCTCTACGACTGCTCTCCTTATTCTCCTGGGTCCTTTGCCTTCTATATTTCTTCCATTCCCTAGCACACTTGGTTTTTGCCTCCTTGCACCTTTGGGTGAACCATGGGCTCATCCTGGCATTTTCATTATTCCTGTTACCCTTGGGTGTGTGTGTGTGTGTGTGTTGTGTTGTGTTGTGTTGTGTTGTGTGTTTGTGTGTGTGTGTGTGTGTGTGTGTGTGTGTGTGTGTTTGTGTGTGTGTGTGTGTGTGTGTGTGTGTGTGTGTGTGTGTGTGTGTGTGTGTTGTGTTGTGTTGTGCGTGTGTGTGTGTGTGTGTGTGTGTGTGTGTGTGTGTGTTTGTGTGTGTGTACTCGCCTCACCTAATTGTACTCACCTAATTGTGGTTGCAGGGGTCGAGACTCGGCTCCTGGCCCCGCCTCTTCACTGATCGCTACTAGGTTCTCTCTCTCTCTCTCACTCTGCTTCCTGAGTTTTGTCATACCTCATCTTAAAGCTATGTATGATTTCTGCCTCTACTACATCACTTGCTAGACTATTCCACTTCCTGACAACTCTGACTGAAGAAATACTTCCTAACATCCCTGTGACTCGTCTGAGTCTTCAACTTCCGATTGTGACCCCTTGTTTCTGTGTCCTATCTCTGGAACATCCTGTCTCTGTCCACCTTGTCTATTCCACGCAGTATTTTGTATGTTGTTATCATGTCTCCCATGACCTTCCTGTCCTCCAGTGTCATCAGTCCGATTTCCCTCAACCTTTCTTCGTAGGACATTCCCCTGAGCTCCGGAACCAGCCTTGTTGCAAACCTTTGTGCTTTCTCTAATTTCTTGACGTGCTTGACCAGGTGTGGGTTCCAAACTGGTGCTGCATACTCCAGTATGGGCCTGATGTACACAGTGTACAGTGTCTTGAACGATTCACACACACAAACACACCTATTACCCATGGGTGTCCCTTAGCTTGGTTGGTAGCGCACTCAGCTCACACACTGAGGTCCGTGGTTCGATCCCCGGTACGGGTGCAAACATTAGGACGTGTTTTCCTAAAGACACCTTCTGTCCCTGTTTACCTAGCAGTAAAATAGGTACCTGGTTGTTAGTCGACTAGTGTAGGTCGCATCCTTGGGACAAAATGTGTGTGTGTGTGTGTGTGTTTGTGAAAGGGTGTAAAACGCTCCTAGGTACAAGGGACGAGGCAGCGACCTAGTGGCGTCGCCCTAAATGGGTCACTGGACGACCCCATTGTCCGTGGCATTTGCCTTTAGGATGGTTGGAAGGGGACACACGCCAGGGAGAAGGATGGAAGATGAAATTTTCTGAGTGAAGATGTGGAGCAGAAGACAGAGGAAGAGGAAGAAAAGGAAAGGAGAGAGGTTATGTGTGAGAGGGATTGAGGGGTTGGCACGATAGGGAGAAGAAGAATAGACGCCGTTTGTAAAGGAGAATAGGGGAAAAAAAGAACTGACAGAAGAATAAAAATAACGTGGCCTATGAAACAGAACAGGAAAAAAAGAGAGAGAAAAGTGAAGTATATTGCAAATACTATACAGTAGAAAGCTAAAAGGCAAAATAAAACTGCTGGTAACATGCAGGAGAATAAAGAAAAATATGTGATGATAGTGTAGGAATGATAGGGAGAGTAACTTTGTCTCCAGGTGATGGAATATTTGCTAGCACTTCCAAGCTTTGGCATGAGACTTGTCTAAAGTGTTCCTCTTCCTCCTCCTCCTCCTCTTCTTCTTCTTCTTCTTCTTCTTATTATTATTATTATTATTATTATTATTATTATTATTATTATTATTATTATTATCATTATTATTATTATTTTTATTACTACTATTACTACTACTACTACTTTTAATACCTACTACTACTGCTGCTGCTGCTACTTACTACTACTACCTTCTACTACTACCTTCTACTACTACCACTACTTACTACTACTACTGCTACTGCTACTACCTTCTACTACTACTACTACTACCACTTCTTACTACTACTACTACCTTCTACTACAACTACTACTTACTGCTACTGCTACTAGTACTACCTACTACTACTACTACTGCTACTAGTACTACCTACTACTACTAATAATAATAATAATAGTAACTGGATATCTAATGTCTGTTCAGGCGTATGGGGTTGAAAGTTGATAAAAACTGTACCAAAAATATCTATGTATGATATCATACCACACGGAATATCATACCACACGAAATGATATACCACACGGAATATCATACCACACGGAATATCATACCACACGGAATGATATCATACCACACGGAATGATATCATACCACACGGAATGATATACCACACGGAATGATATACCACACGGAATATCATACCACACGGAATGATATCATACCACACGGAATGATATACCACACGGAATGATATACCACACGGAATGATATCATACCACACGGAATGATATCATACCACACGGAATGATATCATACCACACGGAATGATATCATACCACACGGAATGATATCATACCACACGAAATGATATACCACACGGAATATCATACCACACAGAATATCATACCACACGGAATGATATCATACCACACGAAATGATATACCACACGGAATATCATACCACACAGAATATCATACCACACGGAATGATATCATACCACACAGAATGAGGATACTCACCGAACGGAGGATTCGACCCCATTTACTAGTCCTAAAACTAACTGGCCGGTGTCATTACAATCTCACGAGTCATTAACGAGGATATCATGCGCTGTATACACAACTCCTGTGTCCAACTCATTGTCCAGTACGGCGCCTGGTGATTGAGAGGTAATCAGTTTCCATCCAGAGCAGGGTGGTTCCAACTCCTTGAACCAAGAGCGCATCTCCAGTATCACGGAATCCTCCCCTAGAATGAGACAAGGGAAATTTGCATGTAAGGAATAAGGGTGTTTAATTATCTTAAGGTAAGCTCCCTCTAGGGTGTTATTTTCATGCTGATGAGCGGCTCTTGATTCAACGAATTTGAGCTATCCTACCCTTCCTAGGATCAAACCTGTTACCCATGGGTGTCCCTTAGCGCGGTTGGTAGCGCACTCATATCACACATTGAGGTCCGTGGTTCGATCCCCGGTACGGGTGCAAACATTAGGACGTGTTTTCCGAAAGACACCTGCTGTCCCTGTTCATCTAGCAGTAAAATAGGTACCTGGTTGTTAGTCGACTGGTGTGGGTCGCATCCTTGGGACAAGATTGACCTAATTTGCCCGAAATGCCCTGCATAACCAAGGTTTTTCTATACAGTATGTCACTGGTGTCAGCTAGACCAGTATACATTGTACATGTACTTGCAGAAATAGAAGTTATTGTTATTATTGATATTAATATTATTATTATTGATATTATTAATGTTATTATTATTGATATTATTATGGTACGATGAGGAGAGTGGTCACTGGGACTGTAGAATGCATAGTAGTGATTTTTTTGGGGTTTTGAGACCACGCTCCTTGTCTGTGTATCTTACCAACCACCCAGAGGTGGAAAGCAGAGTGCTGCTTCCCCCTGAGTCGTAGTTGTTCGTCGTGAGTCATATTATTTTATTAAGAAACACGAGTATGCCCCTGGGTATGCTCCTACCCTAGTCTATGAGTTACATTGTAGGAACAAAGGCTAGCTATCATTACGGTAGTAATGTAATAGTCTACAACACGGGCAACATGATATCTCATATTCTACCGTCTGTGTATATCACCTCTCTACTTAACTGAAAAAAATCACAGACTGGCGAAAGTTCTTCAGAAGATACCCAGATATTGCACGAGTTTACAATTTCTCAAAAGTTAGCTATGTTTCCTTGTCATATTTCATCACATAGCACAGGCTGCATGCATGAGGTCATGCAAACTGTCTACCCAGGCTGGGAAACTTCACTAGGGCCCTTACAAGGACGGAGGGAAGGAGGTAAACCATAACTAGGCGCCTGGCTTTAAAATTAGCTGAGGTAGGATGTCAGCTCTTAGTGCTAAACCTGTATGGGATCATACAGCGCTCTTAGAGTGTAACAATGAGCTTTGAACAAAAAACAAGATTGTAGAATATTGTGGGGACTGGAAGGACGGTACTTGTAGGCTGGCTCAGCATAGTAATGCAGTGGTAGATTATACCAAGTGTATGTAAATACGACACAAAACGCGGATTATAGCATTTTATTGTGAAGACATTTCGTCTACAGGGACTTTATTAATTGATGAGCTCCCTGGTGTGCGAAACGTCTTCGTAATCAAATACCATAACCCGAATTGTGAATGTTATTTACACAAAAGGTTGACTAGGTTAACCATAAGACAAGCAAGGATAGCAAATGAAAAGTGATAGTAGGATATCTTAGTATCATTAGATAGGACTGAGGGTAAATACCTAGATGGGATAGTGTTGAAAATTGTATGAAATACCGATAAGCTGATGATTAAGACAAGAGTTCATCTCCACAGAGCTGAACTCTTCTGTCTGAGGGACTGACCACTCCTTCTTCTCAGGGACTGACCACCTCGATAACTATTTCTCCAAGAATGTTAGAATGATTACATCATCTTCATTTGCTACTACACCTGCTGCCTCTGTATTTGACTGAGGAAGCCTACTACGTAGGCGAAACGTTCCAACGATAAAGATACCCAATTGTTGCACAGGAGATATAGTTAAATGGCCTGACCATTTAAAATGAAGGTTGTGATGTGCGAGTATGTATAAACAGGACTGTGAACGTGTAAATATTTGCCTTAGCCTCTCCATTTATTGAAACAGAACTTGAAGAAAAGCGTTGTCAGTCTGAGCGAGGGCGTAAATATATTATATACGGAAAAACTGAATTTGAGAATATGGTAATGAAAAAATTGTCATATCTGTCGGCACGATTTTCGCATTTACATTTTTAATTAGACATTCGTAAGTCATGTTATGGCTATTTACGTCATGGTATGTCGATGCATATTGATGACATCACAAGCCGCCTGGCTCATATGTCGATCCTTATTGATGACATCACAAGCCGCCTGGCTCATGCAGATTTTTCTTTTGATTTGATTATTTTTTCTAAATAAATACTGTGGATTTTATGGTATGATAAGTCTTTCACAGGTTTAAAAATATCTTACAGCGTATGTACGATGGCGCGCAGGTGACCGGTACAGCTGATTATTGTTGTTGTTGTTGTTGTTGTTGTTGCTGTTGTTGTTGTTGCTGTTGTTGTTGTTATTGTTGTTGTTGTTGTTGTTGTTGTTGTTGCTGTTGTTGTTGTTGTTGTTGTTGTTGTGTTGTTGTTGCTGTTGTTGTTGTTGCTGTTGTTGCTGTTGTTGTTGTTGTTGCTGTTGTTGTTGTGCTGTTGTTGTTGTTGTGTTGTTGTTGTTGTTGTTACTGTTGTTGTTGCTGTTGTTGCTGTTGTTGTTGTTGTTGTTGCTGTTGTTGTTGGTGTTGCTGTTGTTGTTGTTGCTGTTGTTGTTGCTGTTGTTGTTGTTGTGTTGTTGTTGTTGTTGTTGCTGTTGTTGTTGGTGTTGCTGTTGTTGTTGTTGTTGTTGTGTTGTTGTTGTTGCTGTTGTTGTTGTGTTGTTGTTGTTGTTGCTGTTGTGTTGTTGTTTGTATTTTTGTTCTGTTGTTGTTGCTGTGTTGTTGTTGTTGTTGTTGTGCTGTTGTTGTTGTTGCTGTTGTTGTGTTGTTATTGTTGTTGTTGTTGTTGCTGTTGTGTTGTTGTTGTTGTTGTTGTTGCTGTGTTGTTGTTGGTATTTTTGTTCTGTTGTTGTTGCTGCTGTGTTGTTGTTGTTGTGTTTTTGTTGTTGTGTTGTTGTTGTTGTTGTAGTTGTGTTGTTGTTGTTGTTGTGTTGTTGTTGTTGTTGTTGCAGTTGTTGTTGTTGTTGCTGTTGTTATTGTTGTTGTTGCTGTTATTGTTGTTGTGTTGGTGTTTTTGTTGTGTTGTTGTTGCTGTGTTGTTGTTGTTGTTGTTGTGTTGTTGTTGTTGTTGGTGTTGATGTTATGTTGTTGGTGTTTTTGTTGTGTTGTTGTTGTTGTTGAATATTAAGGGTTACAACGGTTTAATGTCGCCAATGACGTTATTGGAGCTCATACTCCAATGATTTTTTCTCGCGTTCCGGCGTACTCTGTGTTCCACTTTTGGGTCCTAATTCCTGGGCCTTTTATGTATCCACATGTTCTTGCGCTACCGTCCACAGGATGGATATGAGGTGCACAATAAACTAGCCACTTCAGTGGGAAAATCTAATCTCAGTGTTCAGTATGACCAGATGTAAGAATAAAAGTAGACAGTGCTAGTGTTATGCTGAAAATAGACTGACACTAGCTATAAGCGATGCTTAGCTGACCTAAACAATTGCGCTGACTTAAACTCACCCTACAAACTCGGAAAGTAAGCCGAAACCAGTTTTGTTTTCAACGTTCTACAGTGACGGCAGTATAATATCAGTTCAGTAGTTTATTAATAATTGAAACCAACTCATTTAATATGTAGTCACATCGTAGGAGAAAATTTTGATGCTCCATTCGCCCAAATTATCATTTTTCTCAAAATATATTTTTATCATTAAAATACTAAATCTTCCATATGTAATTAATAATTTAGTAAGATTATCATTTCTATATTCATGAAGAAAGTCAAAATGCAATGGACACTTGTCAGTGGAATGAAGAGGAACACGTAAACAGAATCATTCATTGTTTACACTTTGCATGTGGTTTACCTCTGACAAGATTTATTAATTTTCTATTGTAACCTTTCGGTTTTTATGTATTTTGTACTTATGTAATGTTTTCGTTTCTTGTTTATTTTTTCGTATTTACACTTTACGATACATATTTTTTATTGCAAGTGATATGCCATTTTGATAATAGAATCGAAGTCTACTGGGATGTCTTTTGTTGTATTATATGTCAAGTGTGTTAGACAGTGATCACTCAACAGGTACATGCTGTGTAAATGGACCGTAAATACAACACGGAGTGAATAAGATTTGTGTTTCGGTCTCAGTCAGAGACCTTCTTCTGTTGAAGGTCTTTGACTGAAACCTTATTATTCCGTAACCCTTCAAGGGAGGTGCGCCCTGACGCCGGTAAAATGCTTTTGATCCAAGGAATAGCCACCCTCCCTTGCCTTGGATTTAGCCTGGTTGCCTCCCAATCCCCTGGCACTGCATGACCCTTATAGGTTTAGCGATTCTCTATGACTGAAATACAAATAATCCGTCCGTGTAAGATTTATTTGTTAAAAGCTTGTCAACTGAGGACGCTCAATTTACAAGACTTCGATATAGAAACCAGAGTATGGTCGTATTAAAAATTGCAATTTTTTTTTCAAGAGACTGGGATGAAAATACAATAGCAATTTTAGTAACGCCTCAGGCACCCCTCCAAAAAATAAAAATTTATGAAATATTAAAAAAAAAAACATTTTTTCGACCATTAAAGGCAGTCTCCTTCTGATGTTGGTCACACAAAATACTCGACACATTGTTGATATATCCCGAGGCTTGTGCTGGACAGTGTTTCCTTGGTTAATTCGGTTCGAAGCCTCTCAATAAAAACGTATTCCGCAGCCTGTTTTTTCTTTACTGTCGCCAGAACGCCTTATGTTCTAATATAATAATAATAACAATAATAATAATAATAATAATAATAATAATAATAATTATTATTATTATTATTATTATTATTATTATTATTATTATCAA